>NC_051428.1:6806549-6811281 GCF_015228065.2 Penaeus monodon | reverse complement strand
TAGAAGCCTAATGCCTCAAAAGCTTGAAAAGTTTTGGTTAATACCCTCCCGCCCACACACTACACACACACGCACACACACACACGGACACACACACACAGACACCACACACACACACACAAAAAAAAAAAAAAAAAAAAAAAAGATAATAATGAAAAGGAAAATGATAAGACTAACCTGAAATTTTCGTTCCCCTGAGAATTACGCTCGATCTGCTATGACACCTAACTCCTTCCGAATCCTCGTCATCTTAATCATCCCTCTGATCCTAAATTATCCATTTTCTCCTTTTTCTTAATTATCCATTTTCACCTTTTCTTTACTTATCCATTTTTCTTGATCTAAATTATCAATTTCTCCTTGTTTTTAATTAACCATTTTCTCTTGATCCTAATTAATCACCTTATCCTTGATCTTAATTATCAATTTTCTCCTTGTATCTAATTATCCATTGACCTTTATTACACAGTTTTTAATCATCCATTTCCTCTTGATCTTATTTATTCATTTTCTCTTTTAATTTAATTATCCACTTTCTCTTTGATCATAATTACCCATTTTTTCTTGATCTGAATTAACAATTTTCTCATTGATCTTACTTATCAGTTTCTGCCTTGTTCTTAATTATCAACTTACTCTTGATCCCAATCATCAGTTTTCTCCTTTATCTTAATTATCAGCCTCCTGTTCATTCTCTTATTTTTTCCTTATTTATCTGTTTATCCATTTATCCATTTTATCTTTACTTATCCTAGGACTGACACATGGTTGCGTTTCGTGTTGCTTTCCTGCTGGTGTTCCTCGGCCTCGCGGAGAACAGGTGGGCGGGGACATTACAGGCACAATGGGCGTGCATATATACATCAAGCATAAATGGATGTTACATGTATACATACAGGCAGAAAACAGACACACATGCATACATACAGGCACAATTAGACGTACATGTATACATACAAGCACAAGTATACATGCAGGTACAAACAGGGGTACGTATATAGTACAGGCATAAATTAACGCACATATATACATACGGGCACAAATTGACGCACATGTATGCACACAGGTACACATAGACGCCCCATGTATGCGCCCCAAGTACAAATAAACAGAGAGTCTGAGGTGTATGGCATATAAACACACACACACTCTCTTTCACACACACAACACACGCACCACAGAAAAAAGATAGATTTAGTAAAATTTTGTACCATATATGGACTGTTTATATGTATACAAAAATGGCTTTTTTCAGTTATATTATTTACAAATTTCAATATATTAAAAAATATCCCACTCTCTCTCTCTCTCTCTCTCTCTCTCTCTCTCTCTCTCCCCCCCTCTCTCTCTCTCCCCCCCCCGTCTCTCTATCTATCTATCTATCTATCTCTTCCTTCACCCCCTTTTTTTTTTCCCCTCCCTTTCTCTCTTCCCTCTTACCCCCCTTCCTCCCCCCCCCTTTTCCATTTCCTGTTACCCCCCTCTCCCCCTTTTCTCCTTCCTCTCTCTCTTCATTATTACCCCCTCCCCTTTTTCCCTCTCTCTTCCCTCTCCTTCTGTCTTCCTATCACCATCCTTCCTCACCCCCCACCCCCTTTGCACTCCTTCTCTCTCATCCCTCTCCCCACCTTTTTTCCCCCCTCCTACCAACCCCTACCCCCCTCCTTCCCCCCTTGCTCTCTCTTCCCTATAAACCCCAAAAAAAAAAAAAAAAAAAAAAAAACGCAGGTGTCAGCAAAGAGGAACACGACGTCAGGCAGCGAGGGGTTACGGTGACGGGAGGCGAGTGCGTGTCCCCCCGGGAATTGCATGCCCCCCAAACACAGCTGCCGGGGCCCCTGCGACCACGGCTCCGTGTGTTGCAACCCGACGGGGCTCCAGCGTTCAGGCAAAACTCTCGAGCTGGAGGGTTTCGAGGTCAACCTCCGAGGTGACTTCGGAGGCGTTATGCTCGGCTTTTTGCTTTGTTCTATTGCTCTTTTTTTGGGAAAGCTTGGGTTTTTTTGTTACTCGATCTTCTTATCCATTTGTCATTACTTGTTATTTTTTGTTTATCTATTACTATAGTACTTTTTTTTATTTTTATAAGCTGTAAATATTTAGCAATCTGTTATCTCGATACGAGAGAAGACTCTACTTGAGTACATATAATTATGTCATTATGTCATTGTTCTATCTGTTTGTCTCCAGTCCTCTCTCTCTCTATCTATCTATCTATCTCTGTCTCTGTTTCTTTCTCTCTCTCTCTTTCTATCTATCTATTTATCTCTTTCTCTCTCGTCTCTCTCTCTCTCCTCTCTCTCTCTCTCTCGCTTTCTCTCTTTTCTCTCTCTATTTGTCTCCCTCTCTCTCTCTCTCTCTCTCTCCCTCTCTCCCTCTCTCTCTCTTCTTTATATATATATATATATATATATATATATATATATATATATTATATATATATATATATAATAAAAATACAATATATTATAATATATATATAATATAAAATATATATATATATATAAAATATATATATATATATATATATATATATATATATATATATATATATATATATATATAACTACATATATTTACAGGAGGGGACCCGTGCAGTGACAAGAAATGCTTGCATTGGTATGGCGGTTACTGGACACTCGACCCAACCACTTGCTCGAACAAGTGGAGGTTAGTGAACTACTGTTCTGCCACGAACATGTGGTGCTGCGCTCCCCCGTGCAGGAGGAAGGCGAGATGCAAAAAGAGGTGGGGATATTGCGTCCCAAGGAGAGCCCATTGTCCCAGCGGCAGGACGAGGCACAGAATGTGTCATGGGAAGATGTGCTTCTGTTGTCTCCCTCGTGAGTGGCGGAGTTGTGTTGTTGTTGTTACATTGGCTCATGCTGATTCGCTTTCTTCTCTCTCTATCTCTTTCTCTCTCTTTTCTCTCTCTATGTATGTATATATATTATATTTATATATAATATATATATATATTATATATTTATATATATATATCTGTCCCTTCTTCTCTCGTTTTCTCTTCTCTCTCCTCTATCTATCTATCAATCTATCTCACTCTGTCTATCTATCTATCTATCTATGTGTCTATCAATCTATCTACCTATCTATTTATCGAGCTCTCTGTCTCTTCTCTCTCTCTCTCTCTCTCTCTCTATCTATCTATCTACCTATCTATTTATTTATCTGTCTCTCTTTCTCTTTTCTCTCTCTCTCTCTCTCTCTCTCTCTCTCTCTCTCTCTCTCTATTTATTTATATATATATTTTATATATATATATATATATATTATTTTATATATATATATTATCTCTGTCTGTCTCACTTCTCTCTCTCCTCTCTCACTCTCCCTCTCTTTCTCTCTATATATATTTTCACAATCTATGCAAACCCCTGAAACTACCGTACAATGTAAAATGATTTTGACCCGAATAAAAATTGTTTTAAATGGATTGCTGTATCAGACGTTATCAAATAATTCCTCTCACACTGAACAGCCTTCGAACCCCCGCCCTGCCCTTGCTCAGCCAACAGTAGTGAGTTGGATTTTTTTCTGCAGTTATTAAAGTGCATTTACGTGTGTTGTTTATAGATGTACGCGTGTGTCCAGGTGTGATGATGATCACGTTGTAAAGAAATGTATGAATTACTTTTCAAATAACTCAATACGAGTAATTAAAAAAGCATTTACCTCAGTTTTTCCTTTTCCTCAGTCTCGATCTGAACCAAACAAATTATAGCCTACGTTTGAGGGGACTGCTTTTTCAAGTCCAGTCCCCAATAACCACCCTTACGAAAAACAACATAAAACTGCAATCTCCAAGTCACAGTTTTCCAAGTAGTTGTGAAAGAGGTCCATTTCTGCGAGGGGGTCATGGAGAAATGCTTCTACGGACACTCTAACGTTAATGGGTAATTTAATAAGGTATGCGATCCTTTTCATAATGTGCATATACAAATTTGTGCAAGGAAGATAAATATATTTTACTATTTTTATTTATTCATTTGTTTATTTTCTGCTTGATAATCATCCTCTATTCATTTTTTAATTAACAAACAAAAAGGGCAGAAATCTACGGGTCCAAATCGATCCACTCCATACACTGGGAAAAGTATAAGTCATTTTTCAAATCCCCCCCCCCAAATATTAATACTAACGAAAAAAAAAATATATATATATATATATCTAAAATGAAAAAAAATTACATTCTCTCCCTTCATAGCATCACCTACTGCGGAGTCATGAACCCAGCAAATTTATAACAACAAATAACATCGCAACGATTGCAGTTCGCCACGGACTTCAGTCAAGTCAATCGTGGCTTCAAAATGGTCAGACGGCAGTGAATTGCGTGAGACATTTGACTGATTATGAGTCTTTTAGCGTTTGGAATTGAGTGAATCTTCGAGTCTGAGTAGTAGTTAGTCCTAGTAATAATAACAGAAGTATTTGGGTAATATTTTATAGTTATCTAGTAGTATTTTCACTTTTAATAGTTGGGTAATCTATTGAGAGATGTAATTGGTAACTTTAGCGTTGGATAGTAAATTAGGTGGGTATCAGTAAGTAGTATTTTGTATTGTTAGATTTATAAACAGCATAACAAAGTAAATATAATAGTGACAAGCGCAGCAATCTGATTTCGCACTAAGGATGTAGTACAATCTTTAATATTTAGTATTAAGACTAGTCGCAATAAATATTTATATCTAGTGATACGGGTAAAGTA
>NC_051428.1:6786549-6801549 GCF_015228065.2 Penaeus monodon | reverse complement strand
TAATAGAGATGGTGACTCGATAAAAACACCGGGCGGAAGGCACTGGCAAACCACCGCTCTAAATTGCCAAGAAAAATCATGGAAGCCCATGATCGCCGAGGCCGCGGTGGCCGAATGGTTAGAGCGTCGGACTCAAGACTGCCACAAACGGCAATCTGATTTTCGAGGGTTCGAGTCACCGGCCCGGGGCCGTTGTTCCCTTGGGAAAAGGAACTTCCACCTCGATTGCCTAACTACCACTGGGTGGCCAAACCAGCACAAAAGTCAGTGCTGGTCCCAACCCCGGGATAAATAGAGAAATGATTACCTAAAAATGTAACACCGGCACTCTCCGTGGAAAGGAACTGGGGACCCTACCACGTACTCACCCCAAGAGCATTACAACATGAAAAATAAAATTTAAAGTATATGCTGTGACCACGGCGGCTCAAGACATGAACCTACCGTTAAAAGAAGAAGATACAACTAAAATGAACAGCCATGGCTAGAAGTGAATCGGTAACTAGAGACGTACCTAGCATCACAACAGAAGAAAAAAAAAGAGCGCTTAAAGGCATGAAGAGAGGGAAAACACCAGGGGAAGATGGAAATAGTATAGACCTTATAATAGATTGCAGGAGAAATTGCAGCAGTGAAACTAGCCAATTTTTTTAACAATGCCTTATTAACGGGGAACTCCGAAAGCCTGGAAAATGCAACAATTATTTTGATACATGAAAAAGGGACAGAAAGGATCTAAAAACTACCGACCAATAAGCCTCCTTTCAGCTACTTACAAATTATTCAAAAAAAATCATCACAACTCGCATCTCTGACCGTCTGGATTCTAACCAGCCTAGAGAACAAGCAGGCTTTCGCAGTGGATTCTCAACAACAGCCCACTCCACACGCTCACCCAAATAAAGGAAAAAATAAACAATAATAGGAAACCCCTGTGTATGGCATTCATCGATTACGAAAAGGCTTTTGACTCTGTAGAGATACCAGCAGTACTAGAAGCTACCCCGAAAACAGGGAGTAGAGGAGGTATATTGTTAAAATACTGGAAGATATATAAAAGATGGGACAGCAACCATCAAGCTCCACTCCGAAACCGACAAAATACCAATTAAAAAGGTGTTAGACAGGGCGATACCACCCTCACCAAAACTGTTTACAGCTTGCCTGAGGAAATATTAAAAAAGCTAGAGTGGAATGGAAAGGGTATTAAGATGGGGAGATGAATATCTAAACAATCTAAGATTTGCAGATGATATTGTTCTCTTCGGTGAATCTGCAAATGAAATGCAGTAACTAATAAATGATCTAAATAGAGAAAGGCTCTTTGCCATGTGCCAAGAAAACCAGAAGGACTTTTTGACAACTTATTCTGCAGAATGAAATATGGGTCCATCACTAAAATCCAGAAATTAAGTCCTAGTCAAAAACAATAGAAGCATTTTAAACTCAAACAGGAAACGTGTCACACCTTTGATAGGCAAGGTCATACTCATAGGAACCAGCTTAGTGATGATGGATTTCCTGACAATAGGAGCTTTCTACGTTTCACTGCTACAGAAATTGCGGGAGGCTATCAGAACCCAGAGTCACGGAATGCTGACCTAAATCATGCCCTTTTTCACAACTCTGACATTGTCCAGGTGGAAGCACGGTCCTGTGGCAACATCATTTTTTCCTCCTCCTTATTCTCCTGGCCTTGCACCACCCTGACTCTCACCTCTTTCTGTCCATGAAGTCATTTTAGAAGAGTAAACGTTTCCAAGATGAGACACTGATTTCTGAAGTCACTTCATGGATTCAAAACGCAACCTGCGGAATTCTACAAGAGTCAACAGCTGCATGAAATGATGGGAGAAGTGTGTCACTCTTGGTGGAACCTCTGAAGAGAAAGACCAATAACTGTACGACGTTTCATTCCTGTTCGCCCATGGGAGGTGGTCGGGGGAAATCTTTAATGAATGCCCCTCGTATATATACATATATATATGTATGTATGTATAATATATGCATATATATGCATATATATATATATATATATATATATATATATATATATATATATATATATTTGGTTTTTACCCTGGAAAAGGTACCAGAAACCAGATTCTAAATCTGAAATTGATCATAGAGAAAAACAGGGAACATCAGAAAGACCTATACCTGTGTTTCATCGATTACTTTGAAAGCTTTTGATACTGCGATCATGATATCCTCTGGAATATCATGAACGATATGAATTTTCCCAAAAACACATCTCCAACTATAAAAGCCATGTATAAACCAACAACAAGCAACTGTAAGAACCACTTATGGGTTAACAGAATGGTTCGAAGTCAAACAAGGAGTGCGACAGGGTTGCATTCTGTCTCTGCACCTCTTTAACATATATTCTGAAACATTTATGAGAAGTGCTCTGGAGAATTTTGAAGGAACTGTAGATGTTGGAGGATACAAAATATCAAATCTAAGGTGATGATATAGTTTTGGATTGTCAGCAGTATCACTGAACTACAACAGCTACTAGATAAAGTTAGAGAAGCAAGTGAAAAGGCTGGCTTGTTTCTTAATGCCAAGAAAACTAAGATCATGAAGATTCAAAGATAACCGGGGCAAATGAACAATGATGAACATGTTACAATCAATGAATGGTTTTTTGGAAAATGTGAAAGAGTTCACTTATCTTGGAGCTGTTTAACTAATAATATGATGATTCACCGGAGAAAAAAAAAGAAGAATTACCATTGTCAAAAACGTCAGGGTTTGCTCTCAAAACATCTGGAAAGACCGAAGCATTACCTTACGGACAAAGCTGAGGTTATTGAACTCTTTGTTTTCCCAATTGCATCATATGGTTCTGAGTGTTGGGTGCTGAAAAAGATAGACAAGAAAAAGACAATGGTTTTGAAATAGGGTGTTACAGACGAGTACTAACGTATTAACGGGAACAGAGAAGAAAACAAATGATGAAGTGCTGAGAAAAATACATTGTAAGCCAAGTGCTGAGAAAAATAAATTGTAAAGGAAATTGAAGTTTTTTGGTCATGTGATGAGAAGTAAAAGTATTGAGAAAAACTTGCCGACAGGGATGGTGATAGGAAACAGAGGAAGAGGCAAACCGAAGAAAAGACTGAGCGACAACATCAAAGATATTTGCGGGCTGTCGATGGTACAAGTGGGAAAAAAGCGCAAAATCGAGTTGAGTGGCGAAGGATGGGGAGAGGTCCACGGCTGCTCAAACATGAGCCTACCGTACTGATGATGATATATATATATATACACCACACACACACCACACACAACACACACACACAAAACACATATATTATATATATATATATATATATATATATATTATATAATATACATATATATATATATATTGTATATAAATTTATATATATATTTTATATATATATATATATATATATATATATATATATTTTATATATATATACAAACACACACATATATACAAATATATAATATATATATTTTATATATATATTATATAATATATATATATATATATATATATATATTTATATATTATATATATAATATTAATATATATATATATATAATTTATATACATATTATATTATATTATTATATATATCTTTTATATATATATTTTATAATTTTATATATATATATATATATATATATATTATATATATATATATTATATATTTTATATATGTGTGTGTGTGGTGTGGTGTGTGTGTGTGTGTGTGTGTAAATATCTATATATATACATACATATATATGTGTGTGTGTGGTGTGTTTTGTGTGTGTGTGGTGTTGTGTGTGTGTGTGGGTGTGTGTGTGTGTGTGTGTGGGTTTGTGGTGTGTGGGGTGTGTGTGTGGGGTGTGTGTGTGTGTGTGTGTGTGTGTGTGATTATTTATATATATATTATATATATATATATATATATATATATATATTATAATTTTATATAACCACACAACAAACACACACACACACACATATATTATATATATATATATATATATATATATATATATATATATATATATATATATATATATATTTATATATAATATATATATATATATTATATATATTTTATATATATATATTTTTATATATATATATATATACTACATGTATATGTGTAACCGCAAAAAAGTATACATATTCGACCGAAGTCGGGCAACTCCGTGCGGGGGAAGTTGTGTTGCGTGTCTGTGATGCGCGTATCGCAATAGGAAGAACCAAGCCATGCATGAAGGTACCTTTTCCACCCGTCCCAGCCCGTCCAGAAGTTTCAAAGTGGCGTGGATTAATGCCTTAGAGTGGCAGGTAAACTCATCTGAGGCCCATGAAAACGACGGAAGAACGAAGTGCGACGGCCTGACCCCAGCAAAAACCACACACACACACAAATATATACATATATATATGTATATGTATATACACAGATGATATTGTTCTCTTCATATATATATATATATATATATATATATATATATATATATATATATATATATATATATATATATATATAATATATATATATATATGTGTGTGTGTGTGTGTGTGTTGTGTGTGTGTGTGTGTGTGTGTGTGCATGTATACGCATTTATATGCGCACCACACACACACACACACCACACACACACCCCCACAAAACACACACACACAACACACACACACACATCTGCCTTCTCTGCTTGCAACGTTCTATCTCGTGACGCCGCCTTTCCTCCTTCACTTCCTCCCTCAGGCCCTGAACCTCGCCCTTCAGAGTCTGCACCTCCTCCATCAGTTCACTCTTCACGTGTTGCAGGCCTTGTCGGTTGTACTGCTGAGTTTCCATCTTCACAGATGCAAGATTGCTCTGTACACCTCAACAAGTTGGCAGAAATGTTCCTCTGCCTTCCTTGCTGCATCTCGACGAGATGGTGCGCCTGCTCTGTGCATGCTCTTCTGCCCTTTGTGCCATTTTTCCTTTCCCCCATACCGGCCAGCATGGCAGTGATCATGTCCATCTGGCTCGGCTTCCCCCTCACTCGTGCATGCCTCAGTTTATAGCCTCCTCTCCCTCATGGCTGCCGCCATCTTTGGACGACATGATAAATCGGCGCGTCTCACTGATCAAATATCACAAATCCCACTCCTGACACCCCTTTGTTACACCGACCGCCTCGTCTCTCTGCCAACAACACAAGGCAGGCTAGGCAGACGGCGTGCTATCCACAGGGTCGTGAACACTGAACAGCTCCAAAAAGGCACCGAGCACCACAGCGTCCCAAACACCACCAGAGGAAACGCCAAGTGGGGGAGGCAGGGCACGAAAAAAACACAAAAAAGACAGTCTTTCCTTTATTTCCACAAGTATTTTTCCCGTACACTTTTCTATAGGGACAATTTCAGGAGGAAAAACCCGCATGTCAAAACAGCACAATACAGCTTATAACAGGGCAACACAAAGTTTATCAGGGCACAAGGCACACAGAGGTCTTCCCCAGGAGCAGCACTTAACTCCGTCTCTCTTGGCTTGTTCCTCCGCTCACAGCCAGTTGTGTCATGTTTGCCCAGGTCCCTTTTATGTTAAAACATGTTTCGCACAGAGACAAAGACCCACTGCATAGCAATATACTTTATATATATTTTATATACACACACACACACACACACACACACACACACACACACATATATATATATATATTATATCATATTTATATTATTTATATATATATATATATATATACATAAGTATACACATGTATGTGTGTATATAAATATATACATACATACATACATACAAAAACAATTGCTCGTAAGCACGTGATGATTGATTGTTTAAAATTAATGCCGCGTCAATGGTTGCCTTTATTAGCGCGGTGGGACCATTTGCTGCTCTTCTTCGGGCCTGTAAACAGAAATGGAAGACGAAATCTTTATTTTCACCTTATTCGGGGGGACTATGAAAGATAAGGCTAAGCTGCAATACCCAAACTAATTGTAACATAACTAATACAAGTAACACGAACCATGCCATAAAAACACGTGGAAGTCACAGCTATCATATTGGCATCACATTTATATAAATAAGCTTTTGGCTGGTATTCACACTTTCCACAAAGAGTTCATGATAGAAATCGCCATGTATAACATCAACAGGAAAAAAAAAAGTTTCACAAAAATATAAAAACGGCTTCTGACGACCCAAAACCTTTTGGAATCTCTCAGATAGTGTATAAAATCGGTATTTTTTTCGACTATGGCAATTGGTCTTCCGGACAATATTATACCACCCGATTTATTTTTGTGCGTTGAGAACAAATCTGATGATTTTTTCCTTCGCAAACACAGGCGACAATTTTTATGTGATAAGTCCCCAAAAGCAAGAGAGGGCATGAATAGATCTGGGAAAATTTCGGGGTAAAATAGGCTGAAGGAAGAATAGAGGACAAAAATGCGTAAAATCAGCATAAAAAAAACGCTTAAAAACGGCTAATGAGACGTAACGGGAGTCATCGACAAAGTCTACGGGCTGACGCGCCAACTTTCGGGGGGTGAACCACTTAGGACACTTGTTGGCAAAGACCATGGTATCAATGTCAATATTGCAAGACTCTTTTACTTGTCATACATACGGTCAGTCATAGATTATCATGCATTTCACCTGGTGTTGTACAAGGAATCAAAGTTGACTAGTTTAGAACATATACAAAATGAAGCCATGAGGATCATTCTTGGTGCCCCTAGAACAACAAGAATTGTGAATATGAGAACCGAACCCAAACTTACCCTCTGTTTACGAAAGAATATTATATATAAATACCCAAAAAAATTTTGGTTTTAAATCAATTAGAGAAAAACCCCCCCATTGTACAGAGTTCCAAAGACAACTAAAACACAGAACAGAGGAGCTACCTTTGCATGACAACACCGATTCTTACTCAAATCCATGGATACAAGTAACATGTAAAAGTTATCTCAGCTTAACATACCAATAACTAAACCCTACTGGAAAGTTCTGTAACCCCCTGGGAAAAAGTGGGACCTAAGTGTATATTATACGACTGCCCCCCAAAAGACATGTTCCCCCTGCTATACTTAAAAGTGCAGTATGCACTTGCAATTATAAAAGAGCATCTTGAAAAACCTATCCAATGCATATGAATGCTACACTGATGGGTCCTTGCAGTCTGGGAGTAGAGCAGGATGTGCTTTTGTTGTATATAAAAACAATATCTTGAAGCACCAGGATTGTAGGAGTGTTCATGACCGGGCTAGCACTACCCCGGGGTAATATTCTGTGATTCACAGAGTGCCTCCAGGCTCTGAACACTCTAGACAAAGGTGCAGTTAATAACGCAAATGGCATCAGGATAAAAGTGGGATCATGCAAAAGAACGAGGCCATGATATACGTTTTGTGTGGATTCCATCGCATGTTGGAATCCCCAGGCATGATCATGCTGATCGCCTGGCAAAGTCAGCATGTGACAAGCAAAGTGTAGATATAGATCTTGGGGTAACCCATTTCCAGGATTTTATACAATATTAAAGCTTCCTTTAAAGAGGACTGACTGAGTTAATTAAATTTTCAACGCCCTGAAAGCTGTAGCATAAAGCACTATACGTTTAGGCAAGTATTCACCTATGGTTTATATAAACAGAACAGACATGTGATATTGTCCGCAAGAATCAGCTTGGATATAGTGTATTGCAACTCAGTACAGTTTGTAATGTCGAAGAACTAAGTGTAACTGTGTAATGAAATAAGCAACGCTTGTCTAATCTCAGAGTGCATGTGTTACAGCCTTTCAGGCCACCTAGCATGAGGTGGAGAACATGTAACTATTTCATTCCTCTGATGTCTGAAAATACTTATTTTATCCTAAATTTGGAAGTACATCACAGACTGATATCAATGACATGCTTCCCAAGCTGACGCCGGCGGCAGATGGTGTAACGACGTAATTGTTCCTTTCTTTATTGATATACTTATCATAATATGTAAGCAAATTGAAGTAATACCTATATGTTATAACCTCATCAATTACCAAGCTTGCCCAGCCTGTGCAGTTAGCCAGGGTGCTAATAAAGACTAACTGGAAGGGTTCAGAATGTACTGGCACTGCCGGTGCAAGAATCAGATGATCTGATGTAGACTGTGTAAGAAAATAAAAAACAACGCTTGAGACTATATTTCGAATTGTGATACAACCTTCAACCACTAACATGAGGTATAAAGAACTATGTGAAAATTATTTCATCTGATACTTGGGAAAATATCTCTACTATACCTAAATTTATAAGTAAAACTACGCACAATAACCGTTATTCAAAACAGTGGCAAAGCATTGAATAATATTTTTGTATGATGTATGATTTATATTTCTATTTCCTTGTACAATTACAGTAGCTACAGACTATGTACAATATAGATATTGTAAACTTAATCATGATTCCCAGCCTGAGCGATAGCCAGGTGGTAATAACTTATTAACTGAAGAGAATCAACCACTTTTGTATAAAACTCGGTATTTCGCTAATCCAATCCCTACCAATAAACCAACTAACCTAACCCCCGGATTTATACCTACATTTTTGACCCCGTGGGTATACACAATACGTTCTATATTTTCCTAGCCAAGGGCCACACAAACCTTTTGCCCACGTTTTGAAATTAATACAAAACGATTTTTTATATTATTTTTTTTCCCCCATTAGGGGCCAGGGGAAAATTTTCTGCCCCTCCCCTATTTTTCCGGTTACTAAAAACGAACACGAAAAAAAAAATTTTTTCCCTTCGCCTTTCCCCAATTATGGTTTTGAGCCCCTTTTTGGCCCTTGGTTTTTTTTTTTTTTCCCATACTTTGAAAAAAAGTGTATATTTAGAAAAAGAATTTTTGAATATTAATTTTAGAATATAAATTTAAAAAAATTAAAATAATTAAATGTTTTAAATAATAAAGGGGTTTTTGTATTATATTTGAAAAATTGTTAATTTGGGGTAAAAATAAGGGGAAATATTCTTTTAATTTAGTTTAAAATCTGATATTATAAAATTTTGGAATTATATAAAAAAAGATATAAAAAAATTTGTTTCCCTAATTTAAAAATTTTTAAAAAATAATTAAAAATTAATTGTTTTTTTTTTAAGATTATAAATATTAAAGTTTTTAAATTTAAAATGTAAAAAATTTTAATTTAAACTAATAAAGCCAAAATTTTAAAGTTATTAAGGGGTTTTAAAAAAAAGAATAATTTGGAAAATTTAGAATTTTTGTATTGAATTTTCCGGTTTTAAAAGAAAAAATTATTAAATTGTAAAAAAAAAAAATTGAATTATATTTAAATTGGGTTAAATTTTAGAATAAATAGGTATAAAAATAGTAAAATATTTCATTTTTTGATTTGAAGATATATGTATTATACCCCTAAATTTAATAAGAATAAAATAGAAAAAAGGTTTTTTTAAAAATAATTGAATAAAAATTTTTGAAATTTTGTTTTTAATTTTATTTTTTAAAATTTTAAATAGTAAAAGAAAATGTAAAATTTTGTTATAAAAAATTTAAAATAAATTAAAGGGGAAATTAAGGGGTTAAAAAAACAAAATGAAAAGAATTTAAAATTTTTTGGGTAAAAAATTTTGATTTGTTAAAAAAATAAAAAAAGTAAAAAGGGAATTTTTTAAAAAAATTTTTTAAAAAAATTTGGGTTAAAAAAAAATTTTTTATATTTAAATATTTTTTAAAAAAAAAATTGGAAAAATTTAAAAAAAAGTTTAAAAATATATTTTTTAAAAGGGATTTTTTTTATAGTTAAAATTTAAAAAGCTTTTTTTAATTAGGGTTGAATTTTTTAAAAGGTTTGGGGAAAAAATTTTAATAAAAGGGAATAATTGTAAAAAAATCTAATGTTATTTTTGCAATAAAAATTTTTAAAAATTTTAATAAAAAATTTTGGGGTTTAAAAATCTTTTAATTTAAGAAAAAATTTGCCCATTTAAATGAAAATTATTAAAAATATTTATAAAAAAAAAATTTGTAATAAAATGGGGGAAAATTTTTTTTTTTTTCCTTTTTTAAATTTTTTTTTTGGAAAATTTTTTAAAATTGAAATTTTGTTATTTTTAAATTTTAAAAAAATATAAAAATTTTTTTTAAAGAAATTGGGGAAAAAAATATTTTGAAAAATTTAAATAATTTAAAAAAATAATTTTTTAAAAAAAATTTTTTTTTTTTTGTTAAAATTTAATAATAAATTTCAAATTTTCCCCAAAAATCCCCAAATTTTTTAAAAAATACACAATTAAAAAATTTAATAAAAAAATAAAAAAAATTTTTTATATAACATTATTAAATAATTATTAAAAAAAACAATATACAAATTTAAAATCATAAAAAAAAATTAACAAAAAACAATAATAACCTATTAAACAATATATTATATATACTATTATTATTTTACCCCTAAAAAAATAAAAAAATTATATTTTTTTCTTTAAAATTTCCCTTTTTTTATTCAAATATATTTTATATATATTATTTTTAAAAAAATTATTATAAAATATTTAAATAATTTTAATATATATAAATATATTTTTATTTTACTATATATATATTAAAATTAAAATATAAATATATATATAATAATTTTATATATATGTTAATATTATAATATATTATATATTAAAATTATTATAATATATTACATAATATAGATATATATATATGTTATATTTTATATATATATGTTTATATATTTTTGTATATATTGTATATATATATATATATGTATATATATGTATATATATAGTATATTATAATGTATAATATGTATAATATATATATATATGTTAATTAATGTATATATATGTATATATAATTTTTATATATATGTGTTTATATGTATTATATGGGGTATTTATTGTTTTATTATATATGTATATATATGTAATTTTAAAATGTTAAACTAATTGTTTTTATTATTTATAATATATTAATAATATTATATATATATAATAATATATAAACTATGATTGTTGCAGTTTTTTGGGAAAAAAAATTTGTATGGAGGGTAACCTTGACGAAAACTAAACCCAATTTTTCATCTATGGTAAAGGGTGCGCAAAAAAGGAGATACAGGACGGGGAAGGGTTTCCCCCTTTTTTTATTCACTTCCATTATTTTTTTTGATAATTATTTAACTATTTGTGCAAAAACCCTCGCATGGCTTTTTCCCCAGCGGGAGACTGCCCGGCCGGGGCGATCCTTTCTGTAAAAACGCCGGTGAGAAATGTTTCGTTTTAAGTTTTTTTAAGCTTTGGTGGCTGTGCAGGAGAAATAGCATTAGTATCTTTTCACAATTTGATATTAAAGCCCACAAGTGCCCCAAAGCCGAAAAAAGTATAAACCCAAGCATCAGCCCATAGATTGAAGCGAAGAAAAGTTCGGTGTTTCGCTAGTAAGGGTATATGGGAGCAAGACCCCGGCTAGGAAAATAGACGTAGTGTATTAAACGACGGGGCCCAAGGGGTGTGGCCCCTGGCGGGGAAAATTATATAGAACGTTTTGGTATACCCACGGGGGTCCAAAAGTTTGTAGTGAAAAAATAGTGGGGTTAAGGTTAGGGGGTTTATTGGCTAGGGATTTGGATTATGCGAAATACCGTAATTTTTTACCGAACGATGGGTTTGATTCTTTTCAGTTAAGTAATTTATTTACCACCCTGGTATTGCCAGGCGGGGCAATCATGATTACATTTTTACATATTTGATATTGTACAGTAGCTGAGCACGAATTGTACAAGGTTAAAAATAAAATATAAAAATCATAAAAAAAATTATTATTCATATGTTTTTGCCATGTGTTTGAAAAAACGCTGTTTTTTCCCTGGGTAGTTATTACTTAGAAAATTTAGGGTATGTACGAGTATATCTTCCAATTATCAGATGAAAGAAATATTCACTAGTTTTTATACCTCTGTTAGGGGGTCAAAAGGGGTGTTACATACTTTCCCAAAATATAGTGCTCAAGCGTTCGTTTTTATTTTCTTTCCCAAAGTCTACATCAGATTCATCGCATTTTTGCACCGTGCAGTTGCCATACTTTCTGTAACCTTTCCCAGTTTAGTCCTTTTATTTGCACCTGGCAACTGACAGGCTGGGCAAGCTGTGGTACTTTTGATGAGGGTTTAAACATAAAATGGTATTACTTTCAATTTTGGCTATAACTTTATTATGAAAGTATAAAATTTAAAAGAAAGGAAAATTACATAGCCCGTTTTTTAAACATCTCCCACGCCGGGTAAAGCTTGGCGGGAAAGGCATTGTAATTTGAATGATCATGTGATGTACATTCAAATTTAGGATATAAATAAGATATCTTCTAAAATCAGAGGATAGAAATATTTCATAGTTCCCATACCTCAGAGGTGGCCTGAAAGGCGTAACACTGGCACTCTGGATATAATGACAGCTTTCGCTATATTTCATTACCAGTTTTACACTAGTTTCTTGACATTAAAAACTGTACTGGGGCCCCAATACAATCTTATCCAAGCCGATTCTTGCGGTCAAAATATCCACTGTCTTTTTCTTGTTTTAATAAACCATAGGTGAATGATCTTCCCAAAAACCGGTCTTTTGTCTTTATGCTAATTTTTGGGGCTTTGAGAATTAATTAACTCATCAATCCTCTTAAAGGAAGCTTTAATAGGTAAAAAATCCTGGAAATGGGTCCCCCAAATCTATATTACACTTTGCTTGCCCACTGCTGACTTTGCCGGGCATCAGCCTGATCACCGGGGGATTCCAAATGCATGGAATCCACACAAAACGTATATCAGGCCCGTTTTTTTGCATGAAAACCCTTTTACCCGATGCCATTTGCGTTATTAACTGCACCCTTTGTTAGAGTGCAGACCCTGGAGAGACTGTGAATCACAATATTCCCCCCGCGTAGTGCTAGCCCGGTCATGAAACTCCTACAATCCTGGTGCTTCAAGATTTTGTTTTTATAAAAACAAAAGCACATCCGCTCTATCCCAGCTGCAAGGCCCCATCGGTAGCATTCATATGCTTGGTGGGGTTTTTCAAGATGCTCTTTTATAATTTGAAAGTGCATACTGCACTTTTAAGTAAGCGGGGGGAACCGTCTTTTGGGGGGCAGTCGTATAAATACATTAGGTCCCACTTTTTCCCACGGGGTTACAGAACGCCCAGTAGGGCTTAGTTATTGGTAGTTAAGCTGAGAAAACGTTTACATGTTATTGTATCCTGGATTTGAGTAAGAATCGGTGGGCATGCAAAGGTAGTCCTCTGTTCTTTTGTTTTAGTTGTCTTTGGAACCTGTACAATGGGGGGGTTTTTCAATTGTTTTAAACCCAATGGGTATTTAATATAATTTTCTTTCGAAAAACGAGGGAAATTTTTATTCGGTTCTCATATTACAATTTTTTTTGTTTGGGGGCCCAAAGAATGATCTCATGGTTTCTTTTTTGTATATGTTCTAAACAGTCAACTTTGTTTCCCTTTGTACAACACCGGGGAAAAATGCTAAATCTAGCTGACCGTAGTAGACAAGTAAAAGAGTCTTCCCATATACATTGTACCATGGTCGCCAACAAGGTCCAAGTGGCTTACCCCCCAAAAGTTGGCGGGGTCAGCCCGTAGCTTTGTCGATGACGTCCGTTAGTCCATTAGCCGTTTTAAAAGCGTTTTTTATGCGATTTTAGCTTTTTGCCCTCTATTTTTCCCTTCACCTTTTTTCCCCCGAAATTTTCCCAGATCTACTTCATGCCTCTCTTGCTGCGGACTATCACATAAAAATTGTCGTGTGTTTGCGACGGAAATAACATCAATTTTTTCTAAACGCACGAAAATAAATCTGGTGGTTAAAATTGCCCGGGAAAGCCCCAATTTTCCCATAGTCGAAAAAAATTCCCGATTTTAACACTATCTGAGAGTTTCCAGGGGCCTTTGTCGCAGAAGCCGTTTTTAATTTTGTGAAAACTTTTTTTTCCTTTTGATTTTTAACAGGGCGATTTCTATCATGAACTTTTTGGGGAAAGTGTAAATCCCACCAAAAGTTATTTATAAAAATGTGATGCCAATATGATAGCGTACTTCCAGGTTTTTGGCAGGGGTTCGTGTTTACTTGTATTAGTTATGTTTACAATTATTTTTGGGTATTGCAGTTACCCCTTATTTTTCATAGTCCCCCCGAAAAAGGGTGAAAATAAAAGATTTCGTCTTCCTTTTCTGTTTACGGGCCCCCGAAAAAGAGCAGCAAATGGCCCCACCGCGCTAATAAAGGAACCCATGCGCGGCAGTTAATTTTAAACAATCTATCAGTGCTGTACGGCAATTTGTATTTGTAGTATGTATGTATGTATATATTTATAACCAAAACACATGTGTGTGTATATGGTATATATATATATATAATATATTTTAAATTTATATAATATAATATTTTATATATATTGGGTGTGTGTGTGGGGTTGTGTGTGTGTGTGTGTATATAAAATATATATAAATATATTGCTAGCCGTGGTTTTTGTCTCGTGCGAAACATGTTTTAACAAAAGGACCTGGGAAAACAGACACAACGGGCTGTGAGCGGAGGAACAAGAGGGGACGGAGTTAAGTGCTGTCCTGTGAAGATCTGTGTCCCCTTGGACTGATAAACTTTGTTTTGCCCTTTTTATAAGCTGTATTTGCTGTGTGACATGCTGGTTTCCTCCCTGTTTGTGCCTATAGAAAAGTGTACGGGTAAAAATTTGTGGAAATAAAGGAAAGATGTCTTTTTTGGTTTATTTCGTGCCCTCCCCGCCATGGCTTTTCCCTCTGGTGGGTTCGGGGACGCTGTGGTGCTCGGTGCCTCTTGAGCTGTTCAGGGTTCACGACCCTGTGGATAGCACCCGCTCCCTACCCTCCCTTGTGTTGTTGGCAGGAGACGAGGGGGGCGGTGTAACAAAGGGGCCCGGGAGTGGGATTTGTGATATTTG
>NC_051428.1:6781549-6784049 GCF_015228065.2 Penaeus monodon | reverse complement strand
CCGATGTTTTTAGAGCAACCGTGACGTTTTTACAATGGTAATTCTTCTTTTTTATCTCCGGTGAATCTCATAGATTAGTTAAAACAGCTCCAAGATAAGGAAATCTTTCACATTTTCCACAACCATTCCCTTGATTTTAAAGTTCATCATTGTTCATTGCCGGTTTTCTTTTAATCCATGATCTTAGTTTTCTTGGGTTTAAGAAAAAAAAGCCAGCCTTTTTACTTGCTTTTCTAACTTTTTTCTAGTAGCGTTTTAGTTCAGTGATCTCTGAACAAAATATATCATCACCTTTAATTTTTATTTTTTATCCTCCAAAATCTACAGTTCCTTCAAAATCTCCAGAGCATTCTCATAAATGTTCAGAATATATGTTAAAAAGGGCAGAGACAGAATGAACCCCGTCGCATCCTTGTTTGACTTCGAACCATTCGTTTTCCCCTAAGTGGTTCACAGTTGCTTGTTGTTTGGTCATACATGGCTTTTATGTTGGATGATGGTTTTGAAACTTCATAACGTTCATGAATTTTAGAGGGTATCATGATCGCCGTATCAAAAGCTTTTTAAATAATCGAGAAACACAGGAAGGTTTTCTGATGTTCCCGTTTTTTATGATCAATTTTAGATTTAGAATTGGTTTCTGGTACCTTTTCCCCGGGGAAAAACCAAATATAATATTATATATAATTTTAAAATATATATATATAATATTATATGCATATAATGCATATATTATACATCATACATATATATAGTATATATACGGGGGCATTCATTAAAAAATTTCCCCCCCACCTCCCATGGGGGAAACCCGGAATGAAAGTCTACAGATTGGTTTTTCCCTTTAGAGGTTCCCCCAAGAGGACACACTTCTCCCATCATTTTTATGCAGCTGTGATTTTGTAAATTCCCCAGGGTTTCGTTTTTTAATCCGAAGTGACTTCAAAATCAGTGTCTCTCTGGAAACGTTTACTCTTCAAAATACTTATGGACAGAAAAGGGGGAGAGCGGGTGGTGCAAGGCCCGGAAATAAAGGGGAAAAAAAGAGTTGCCACAGGACCGTGCTTCCACCGGGGCAATGTCAGAGTTGTGAAAAAGGGCAGATTTGGTCAGATTCCCTGACTCTGGGTTTGAACCTCCCGAATTTCTGTAGCAGGAAAAAAAGAAGCCCTATTTTCAGGAATCCACATCACTAAGTGGTTCCTATGAGTTGACCTTGCCTATCAAAGTGTGACCGTGCCTGTTTGAGTTAAAATGCTTCTTTGTTTTAATGGATTAAAATTTTTGGATTATAGGTGGACCCATATTTTATTCTGCAGAATAAGTTTGTCAAAAAAAATCCTTTGGGTTTTTTGGCACATGGGGAAAAAGAGCCTTTCTCTATTTTGCATTTTTTAGTTTCTGCTTCATTTGAGATTCACTGAAGAGAACCCCCTATCATCTGCAAATCTTAATTTTTAGATATCATCTCCATCTTATACCCTTTCCATTCCCCCTTTGCTTTTTTTTTATTTCCTCAAAGGGAAGCTGAAACTTTGGTGGATGGTATCGCCCTGTCTAAAACCTTTTTTTTTTTGGTTTTTGCGGTTCGGAGGGAGCTTTATGGTTGCTTCCATCTTTTTATTATTTCCAGTTTTACAATTACCCCTCACTCCCCGTTTTTGGTAGCTTCTAGTACTGCGGTATCTCTACAGAGTCAAAAACCTTTTTGTAATCGATGAAGCCTAACAGGGGTTTCCCATATTGTTTTTTTTTTCCTTATTTGGGTTTTAGCGTGTGGAGGGTCTGTTGTTGAGAATCCACGCGAAAGCCCGCTTGTTCTCTAGGCGGTTAGAATCCAACGGGCAGAGATGCGAGTTGTTATGTTTTTGTGAAAATTTGTAAATACGAAAGGAGGCTTTTTGGTCGGTAGTTTTTTTAGATCCTTTTTTCCCCTTTTTTAGTATCAAAAAATTTTTTGATTTTTTTCCCGGTTTTTGGGGTTTTCCCCCTTAATAAAGGGATTTTTTAAAAAAAATTGGCTAGTTTCACTGCTGCAATTCTCCCGCACTATTTTAAAATTAACTAATTCCCTCTCCCCCGGGTTTTCCCCCCTTCAGCCCTTTAAACGCCTTTTTTTTTTCTTCGTTGTGATGCTAGGTACGTCTCTAGTACCGCCATTCCCCTTTAGCCCTGGCTGTTCATTTTAGTTTTTATCTTCTTCTTTTAACGGGAGGGTTTATGTCTTGACCGCCGTGGTCACAGCTGATACTTAATGTAGTTTTTATGTTGTAATCTCTTGGAGGAGTACTGGTAGGGTCCCCAGTTCCTTTTCCCGGGGGATGCCGGGTACATTTTTAGGGAATCATTTCTCATTTATCCGGCTTGGGCCAGCATGACTTTTGTGCTGGGTTTTGGGCCCCCCAGGGGCTAGTTAGGCAACGAGGTGAAGTTCCTTTACCAAGGGAACAACGCGCCCCCCGGTGACTCGAACCCTCGAATAGATTGGCCCTGTGGCAGT
>NC_051428.1:6769049-6779049 GCF_015228065.2 Penaeus monodon | reverse complement strand
TATATATATTATAGTATAATATATATCATATATATATATATATATATATATATATATGTATATATATTCACATACACACACACACACACACATACACATATATGTTTGTACGTATATATGTGGGAGAGGGTACGTATGTATATACCATGGAGTATATTATGTGTGGAGTAACCTTCTTTGTTTAAGATTCATCATACTAGAAACCAAACTGTAGTGTGTCTACACTATATACACGATGTACGAGATGCAAATCACCATCTTCAGGAGTCAAAAAAGAAAGAAAGAAAGAAAATAAAAACACGCCAAATGCTGCAACAAACTTTATTAAATGCTAATTTGGTCCAGGTCATGATGTCCGTGAAATTCAGTCATCGGGGACCCCAGGCCTGATGGAAGTCAACGCTAGGTGAATTGTTAGGATTGCCCATGAAGTTGTTCATGGCACCGCACTGGAAACATAAATTGTTCATGATACTATTCATGGTACTTGAGGAAAGGAATCGTTCACAGTAATTTCTTGAAGACATACATTGTGTTTTTTTCCTAAAAATAGGAATTGTTTGTGCCATTATGCTGTTCCATCTTTTTTCCTTAGAGCTAAAGGAAGCTCACTAAATTTTGCGTTTGCTCGTGAAAGTTTCTCACCATATTCGCCGTTGTTCCAACATCCTAAGCTTCTTGGTTCTTGCTACATGATCCGTTTCGCTTTCTCCAAGTATACTTCGTCTCCTTTAACTTATTTCTTCGGTAATTGTAAGGAATTCTTTAAACTAAATATTCTCGTTCTCTCTGAGTGCTCCTCGCTTTCTCGATAAACTAGTCCTCGTTTTCTATCAGCAAGTATTCCTCAGGAAAAGCACACACACACACACGCTGATAATCGAGTATCCTCATTACTTCTATTTTTCTTGGCTTAATGGGAAAGCAAGAGAGATTACGTAAAAGACTTCAGGATTGTTGAGTTTCAAAGGCGAGGGAGTTCCCAAATGCGTCAAACCATCAGCCGGAGTTTGAACCTGTAATATATCATGACAAATATTATTTACAAATAAACCCGGTCAGTTGGACATGACACGGTCATTTCCTTTTTTTGCAATCTAGCTTTTCGCAATAGGGATCAAAATTTATTCAGTCATTACCTCGGTTTGTTTGTATTTTTCTTTTATTTATTAAACCATCATCACAGCCTTGTTCCGTATCATCTAATTATTTATTTTTTCATCAATTTTTTTCTACATCCGTCTCTTTTCCTTTCACCGTGGGAAACAAATCTCAAAACCGTCAGCAACTACCGACTTATCGGTAAAGAAGACGATTTCGACTTGGTTCGTGGTGACACGGTGAAGGTCGGCGCTACCCCTGCCACAGTACTTGGGGCTGGTAGGGGGGCGGAAGGGACGAGTGAGTGGGAGATGAACTGGTGATGATGATGATGTGATGAGGATGATGATGAGGATGATAGGATGAGATGATGATGATATGATGACAGTAATAAAATAATAATTTTTATTATTTCCATCATTATGTATCTCATAAGCGGATGAAACAAGATGGTCTTTTTTTCTTAGGACTTTTTTTTTTTTGTCATCATTACGTTGAAGGAAGGGAATCAAACTAGCTAACAAAAAATTTTTTTCTCGTGGGCGTGAAATGTACGAGTTGTGGAAGAAATAATGTAGCAGTACGTCAAAAAATCTTTGGTTGTTGTCAGCATCAGGCGAAAGGAAAATGCTACAAATGTAACAAAAAAAAAAAAAAAAAAAAAAAAAAAACTTACTGTGGTGGTGCCGTAGTAGTATCGTAGATTTGGAAGAAGTCGAATTGACAGGTATCTCCTAATTCTATATCGAATACAATATAGTCAAAAGTAATGGTAGACCCTACGGGGCGTTGATGGTCATGATGAAATTCACGTTGTTGGCGTAATTTTCCAGGATAACCGGGTGAATAGTTTAGGCCTCCACTACTTGTGGGTGACGACGGTGTCTGTACCCACTGCAGAGGCGGAAGAGGGAGGGAGAATATTAGGTCTCTAGGGTATCACTCTCAGTAGAGATTCTATGACACGACGTGCAGCTTAGAGGGCGTCCAAGCACAGGAAGAGGGGAAAACTGGCAACTCAGCCAGGGTCTGGAGAGCTGCGACTCGCCTTTGACTTTTTTGTTTAGCGGACGTTGTATTTATGTTTACATATGTCGGGGCTTCGTAAAATTTTTACAATTATATATTTTTTTTCTACACCCCCGTTTGTATCTCTCCTCTCTCTCTCACTCTCTCTCTCTTACCCTCTCTCTCTTTCCCTCTTCTCTCTCTCTTTTCTCTCTCTTCCCCTCTCTCTCTCTCCCCTCTCCCTTGTTTACACACACATACATACATTGAAAAATTGATACTGACCTACAAAACTGGTCCATCTGAACAGTGAAAAATGAAACCAAGAAGAGAATTAGTAAAGCAGTTGAGGAGAGGGAAACAAATTGAGGGTGATGATGGCGTCTACTAAATCATGAAGTATTTACACAAATTACTGGGTACTACATACTTATTATCCTACTACTAAATCAATGGGTACTGTGGGGACCGACCTACTTTACTCCTGTTATCACTAGATTATAAAGTATTTATTGCGATAGTCTTAATACTAAATCATTAAGTATTGTACTACAAGTAGCCTTAGTGCGAAATCAGTATTTGCTGCTGCTTGTCACAATTAAGTATTTACTTCTGTTACTGCTGTTTATAATAATCTAACAACTACAAAAATACTATCATTACTGATCCCCACTCCTAATTTACTATCCAACGCTAAAAGTTACCCAATTACATCTCTCAATAGAATTACCCAACTATTAAAAGTATTAATACTACTAGATAACTATAAAATATTACCCAAATACTTCTGTTATTATTACTAGGACTAACTACTACTCAGACTCGAAGATTCACTCAATTCCACGCTACAAGACTCATAATCAGTCAATGTCTCACGCAATTCACTGCCGTCATGACCATTTTGAAGCCACGATTGACTTGACTGAAGTCCGTGGCGAACTGCATCGTTGCGATGTTATTTGTTGTTATAAAATTTGCTGGGTTCATGGACTCCGCAGTAGGTGATGCTATGAAGGGAGAGAATGTTAATTTTTTTCATTTTATGATATATATATATATTTTTTTTCGTTAGTATTATATATTTGGGGTGGGGGGATTTGAAAAATGACTTATACTTTTTCCCAGTGTATGGAGTGGATCGATTTGGACCCGTAGATTTCTGTCTTTGTTTGTTAATTAAAAAATGAATAGAGGATGATTATCAAAGCAGAAAATAAACAAATGAATAAATAAAAATAGTAAAATATATATTATCTTCCTTGCACAAATTTGTATATGCACATTATGAAAAGGATCGCATACCATTATTACTTACCCATTAACCGTTAGAGTGTCGTAGAAGCATTTCTCCAGTGACACCTCGCAGAAATGGACCTCGATTTCACAACTACTTGGAGCTGTGACTTGGAGATTGCAGTTCATGTTGTTCTCGTAAGGGTGGTTATAGTGGGGACTGTGAACTTGAACGCAGTCTCCCTCAAACGTCAGGCTATAATTTGTTTGGTTACAGATCGAGACTGAGGAAGGAATAACTGAGGTAAGATGCTTTTAAGTTACTCGTATTGAGTTTTTGAATAGTAATTCATACATTTCTTTAAAAACTGTGATCATCATCACACCTGGACACACGCGTACATCTATAAACAACACACGTAAATGCACTTTAATAACTGCAGAAAAAAATCCAACTCACTACTGTTGGCTGAGCAAGGGCAGGGCGGGGGTTCGAAGGCTGTTCAGTGTGAGAGGAATTATTTGATAACGTCTGATACAGCAATCATTTAAAACAATTTTTATTCGGGTCAAAATCATTTTACATTGTACGGTAGTTTCAGAGTTTGCATAGATTGTGAAAATTATATATAGAGAGAAAGAGAGGGAGAGTGAGAGAGAGAGAGAGAGAAGTGAGACAGACAGAGATAATATATATATATATATATATATATATAATATATATATATATATATATATATATATATAGATATAGAGAGGGGAGAGAGAGGAGAGAGAGAGAGAGAGGAAGAGAGAGAAGATAAAAAAAGGTAGATAGATAAATAAAGAGATAGGAAGTAGGAGGGAGGGGATGGGGGGAGAATTTATAGATAGAAGATAGATTAAGAAGGAGAAGAGAGAGAAGAGAGAGATAGAGAGCATATAAATATATATAGTATAGATTGATAGACACATAATATAATAGTAGATAGATAGATACATTGATAGATAGATAGAGAGAAAAAGAGAAAAAGAGGAACAGATGAGATGAACAGATAGGGGGAGAAAAAGAGATATCTATATATATTATGTGCTATATGCGTACATGGCTCTCCTTACGAATAATATCTTTTGCATCTCGAGAGGGGAGAGGCAGACAATGTCGTGAGAGAAAGAAGCACAATCAGTCAATGGTGCCATGTCAAACCCCAAACCAATCAGCCTTACTCACGGGGAGAACAACAGAAATATATTTCATATGACAATTTATGTCTGTCTTCGCTGGAACAATTTTGTATACTTGGACGCAATATCCATCTATTTTGATCTGTTCCTTATGAGGATATCACCACATGTTCGTAGAACATATTATAACCTCACTTTGTTCTATACATAGTTGTATTGTCATAACCATATAATGCAAGCATATTATATTACTGCATCGGTCCATCCTATATAATATATGTAGTTATATAATATATATAAAAATATATTCTTATATTATAATATATATATATATATATATATATATATATATATATATAAAGATATAGAGAGAGAGAGAGAGAAGAGGAGAGAGAGAGAGAGAGAGAGAGAGCGAGAGAGAAAGCGAGAGAGAGAGAGAGAAGAGAGAGAGAGAGAGACGAGAGAGAAAGAGATAAATAGATAGATAGAAAGAGAGAGAGAGAAAGAAACAGAGACAGAGATAGATAGATAGATAGAGAGAGAGAGGATGAGAGGACAAACAGTAGAACAATGACATAATGACATAATTATATGTACTCAAGTAGAGTCTTCTCTCGTATCGAGATAACAGATTGCTAAATATTTACAGCTTATAAAAATAAAACAAGTACTATAGATAATAGATAAACAAACAAATAAACAAGTAATGACAAATGGATAAGAAGATCGAGTAACAATAAACCCAATGCTTTACCAAAATAATGAGCAACAGAACAAAGCACAAGACCGAGCATAACACCCTCGCGAAGTCACCTCGGAGGTTGACCTCGAAACCGTCCAGCTCGAGAGTTTGCCTGAACGCCTGGAGCCCCGTCGGGTTGCAACACACGGAGCCGTGGTCGCAGGCCTCGGCAGCTGTGTTGGGGGTCATGCAATTCCCGGGGGACACGCACTCGCCTCCGTCAGCGTCACACTCGCTGCCTGACGTCGTGTTCCTCTTAGCTGACACCTGCGTTTTTTTTTTTTTTTTTTTTTTTTTTTTTTTTTGGGGGGGGGATAGGGAAAGAGAGCAAGGGGGGAAGGAGGGGGGTAGGGGTTGGTAGGAGGGGAAAAAAGGGTGGGGGAGAGGGATGAGAAAAGAAGGAGTGCAAAGGGGGTGGGGGGTGAGGAAAGATGGTGATAGGGAAGACAGAAGGAGAGGGAAGAGAGGAGGGAAAAGAGGGGGAGGGGGTAATAATGAAGAGAGAGAGGAAGGAGAAAAGGGGGAGAGGGTGGTAACAGGAAATGGAAAAGGGGGGGGGGAGGAAGGGGGGGTAAGAGGGAAGAGAGAAAGGGAGGGAAATAAATGGGGGTGAAGGAAGAGATAGATAGATAGAGAGACGGGGGGGGAGAGAGAGGAGGGGGGAGAGAGAGAGGGAGAGAGAGAGAGAGAGAGAGAGAGAGTGGGATAATTTGTTAATATATTGAAATTTTTAAATAATATAACTGAAAAAAGCCATTTATGTATACATATAAACAGTCCATATATGGTACAAAATTTTACTAAATCTATCTTTTAACTGTGTGTGTGTGTGTGTGTGTGTGTTTATATGCCATACACCTCAGACATCTCTGTTTATTTGTACTTGTGCGCATACATGTGCGTCTATGTGTACCTGTGTGCATACATGTGCGTCAATTTGTGCCCGTATGTATATATGTGCGTTAATTTATGCCTGTACGTATATACGTACCCCTGTTTGTACCTGCATGTATACTTGTGCTTGTATGTATCTACCGATGTACGTTTAATTGTGCCTGTATGTATGCATGTGTGTCTGTTTCTGCCTGTATGTATACATGTACATCCATTTATGCTTGTATGTATATATGCACGCCCATTTGTGCCTGTAAGTGTCCCCGCCCACCTGTTCTCCGCAGAGCCCGAGGACCACCAGCAGGAAAGCAACACGAAACGCAACCATGTTGTCAGTCCTAGGATAAGTAAAAGATAAATGGATAAATGGATAAACAGATAAATAAGGAAAAAATAAGAGAATGAACAGGAAGCTGATAATTAAGATAAAGGAGAAAACTGATGATTGGGATCAAGAGTAAGTTGATAATTAAGAACAAGGCAGAAACTGATAAGTAAGATCAATGAGAAAATTGTTAATTAAGATCAAGAAAAAAATGGGTAATTATGATCAAAGAGAAAGTGGATAATTAAATTAAAAGAGAAAATGAATAAATAAGATCAAGAGGAAATGGATGATTAAAAACAAGGAGAAACTGTGTAATAAAGGTCAATGGATAATTAGATACAAGGAGAAAATTGATAATTAAGATCAAGGATAAGGTGATTAATTAGGATCAAGAGAAAATGGTTAATTAAAAACAAGGAGAAATTGATAATTTAGATCAAGAAAAATGGATAAGTAAAGAAAAGGTGAAAATGGATAATTAAGAAAAAGGAGAAAATGGATAATTAAGATCAAGAAAAGATGGATATTTAAAAACAAAGAGAAAATTGATAATTAAGATCAAAGAGAAAACACATAACTGAGATCAAAGAGCCAATTGATAATCAAGGACAAAGAAACTAGATAATCATAATCAAGGAGAAAATGGATAATTTAGGATCAGAGGGATGCTTAAGATGATGAGGATTCGGAAGGAGTTAGGTGTCATAGCAGATCGAGCGTAATTCTCAGGGGAACGAAAATTTCAGGTTAGTCTTATCATTTTCCTTTTCATTATTATCTTTTTTTTTTTTTTTTTTTTTTTTTTTTTGGGTGTGTGTGTGTGTTGGGTGTGTTTCTTTTGGTTTTGTGCGTGGTGTGTAGGGTTTGGGGGGCGGGGAGGGTATAACCCAAATTTTTCAAGCTTTGAGGCCATTAGGTTTCTATTTTTAATCATTTTTGGCCTCTTTCGAGCTATTAGCATATAAATTTTTCCGCGGGATCTTAAGAGCAGTCTTTTAAGAGCCGTCTAGCGTCGAGTTCTTTTTGATCCTGCGTTTTTTTTTCCGCCTTTTAAAAACTCTTCCCCAAACCGTCAAGTTTCTTCCAAACCACCCAATTTTCTTTCAGATTTTAAGTTTTTTTTTTTTAAACCTGCAATTTCTTTTAAATATCTTGAGATTCCTTCAAAAGCCCCCAAACCCCAAATTTCCAAACCAGTCAAGTTCTCTTCAAGCTCTTAATTTCTTTCCAAAACCCTTCCAAGTTTTTTCAAGCCCCAAAGATTTTTTTCAAAAAACGGTCATTTTTTCCCCAAAAGTCTCAAGAGTCTTTCCGCCCCTCCCAAAGTTTCCTTTAAAGCCCCTGAGAACCCTTTCCCAACCTATCAAGGTTCTTTTCACGATTTTTAAATTTTTTTTTAAAACCCTGTAAAGATTTTTTTCAAGTTTTTAAGCTTACTTTTTTTTATTCCTTTTTTTTTTAAAAACTTAATATTCTTTCTAAATCGGCAATACCTTTTTAAGCTTAAGAGTCTTTCTAAGGCATCAGTTTCCTTTTTAAACTCTTAAGGGTCTTTCCAACCTGCCCGTTTTTTCAACTTAAGAGTTTTTCCCCAAATCTGTCGTTTTTTTTTAAGCTTACAGTCTTTACAAACCTACAAGTTTCTTTCATCAAGTTTAAGAAACTTCCTAAACCCATCAAGTTCTTTTCAAGTTCTGAAAATCCTTTCAAATTTTTTTTCAAAAAGGCCCCAAGCGTGTGTTCTTCCCGTACTGAGGCACCGGAGGGAAGCACTGGGGGCGGGTCCATCCTCCTGGTTTTGTGCCTCTTATAGCCTTGAAAAACCCTGTCGAACACCCAAACCTTACAGTCGTTTCCTGTGCAAAGGAAAAATGATTTTGACTTTCTGGTAAAATAAAGTGATGGAAACAATTTTTTTTTTATTCATTTTTTTTTTTTCTTCATTTGCACGACCAGGCCTGTATTTTACTCACGCTTTCAAATTAATGATAAGTAGTTTTTGTGGGGTTGCCATGGTTCTACAAATTTTGAGGGGGCCCCACCCTTTTTTGTTTCTGCCTATTTTTCAATATAATATAATATATATATATATATAAAAAAAATAATAAAAATAAATAATATAAATACATTAAGATTGTATATCGGGAGACGGGGATTTAAATTACGATACACACGTTTAAGGACACACACACACACCACACACACACAAACAAAAAAATTATATATATATAATATATATATATATATATATTTTTTATTATTTTAAAATATAAATTTTATATAGTATATATATATATATTTTTATACATACACCATTTATGTGTATAATATACTTATATTGTATTATATATCTATTATATATATATATAACCCATCTATTGAATGTAGTAATACACATTTATGGTATTATTTGTATACATATAATATAGTCTCATCATATATTAGCATATAATAATTCCTATATATATATAATATGTGTATTATATCATTTTCAATCCCAACAGCACACACCACACACACAACACACACACCCACACACCACAACACATAACCACCAACACCCCTTATATCATCATATCTTATTATAATACATGATATATTACAATCATATAGTATCTAGAATGTGTGTGTGGTGTGTGTGTGGTGTGGTGTGTGTTGGTGGTATGATATTATATATATCTATATATATATATATATAATATATATAATATATATATATGTATATATATATGTTATGTGGTGTCTGTTGTGGTGGTGGTGTGTACATACATAATATAAACCCCACACATATATATATATATATATATATATATATATATATATATATATATATATATATATATATATGTTTATATATATATAATCTATACGCGCGCGCGCACACACACACACACACACACACACACACACACACACACACACACACACACACACACACACACACACACACACACACAAACACACACACACACACACACACACACACTCACACAAACATGTCGGTTACATGTTACATGTCGGTAATATGAGAACATTATTAGAAGAGGGTGCAGGGTCTGAGTTTAAGAGTATGTTCGCCTTTTTTCTGAGGTTTAGCATATATATGGGGTATTTATGTTTCAGGAAAGACTTAATTATATAGGCACCCTCATCCGTTAGAAATTCAGGGCTGCAGATCCTCAGTGTTCTGAGGAAGAAGCCAATTACAACCCCAGATTTTGTTTTGTTGCTGTGGGCGGATATAAGCATCTTTATTTGTAGGCTTCCTGTATACAGAGAAACGTAGGCGTCGTCACTCCGATGAATCAGAGTGTCCAGGAAAGGTAATTTCTGATCTGGTTCTTCCTCCGCGGTGAACTGGATTTTCTCGTGGACGGAGCTAAGCCGCGTCAGTGTATGGTGTAAGCACGACCTTCTGGGGACAATGGCGTAACGAAGCCAAGTTGAAAGTCTGCGATTATATCCTTGTAGTTATTCCCTGCATTTAAGGGTTCATGTTTGAACACGTTATAACACGTTGGTGATGAATG
>NC_051428.1:6766561-6768949 GCF_015228065.2 Penaeus monodon | reverse complement strand
TCCTCTCTCTCCTCTCTCTCTATCTTTCTATCTATATCTTCTTATCTCCCCTCCTCTCTCTCTCTCTCTCTCTCTCTCTCTCTCTCCTCTCTTCATCCTCTCTCTCTCTCTCTTCTCTCTCTCTCTCTCCTCTCTCTCTCACTCCCTCTCTCTCTCTCATCTCTCTCTCTCATCTATCTCTCTCTCTCTCCTCTCTCTCTCTCTTCTCTCTCTCTCTCTCTCTTTTGTCTCTCTCTCTCTTCTCCTCTCTCTCTCTCTCTCTCTCTATATATATATATATATATATATATATATATATATATATATATATTATATATATTATATATATAATATATATATATATATATATATATATCACACACACACAACCTTTCTCTCAAGAGAAGCACGGAGGTAAAATTGGATGAGTAGATTTTCAATAGATTTCAGTAGGACTCAGTACTCTTCCCCTCATCATCACCATCTTCATCCACCTCATCTTTTTCTTCTTCTTTCTCCTCCTTCCTCGTTATCCTCCACTTCAACCCTCATCGCTTTCCTCCCACTTCTCCTCCTTCTCCTTTTTTTCATTATCCTCCTCCTCCTTTTCCTCCTCCTCCTCCTCCTTCTTCTCATCACCATCCTCTTCCTCCTTCTCCTCCTTCTTCTCATTACCATCCTCTTCCTCCTTCTCCTCCTCCTCCTTCTCATCATTCTTTTCCTCCTCCTCATCATCATCATCATCATTTTCATCATCATCCCACTCCTTCATCTTCCCCCCCTCCACTTCTTATTCACCATCCTTCTCTCTCCCTCCCTCGCCTTCTGCTCTCCCTCCCCCTCCTCATCTCCATCCCCTCCTCATCCTCTTGCTTCCCCCTCTTCCATCTACCACCTCCTCCTCCTCCTCCTCCTCTTCCTCGCCCTACCACCTCCTCCTGTCCCCCCTCTCTAACCCCTCTCCTCCTCCTCTTCCCCCTCCCCCCTCCCTCCGTGCCCCATATTCGGTCATGTCCAAGCCAGACCAAGGTCAAGGCCCTTCGTGCAGCCAGGTTACCGCACCAGTTTTTTTTTCTGAGGGGAGATGGGGGTGGCACCGGTTTTTTTCTTCTTCTTTTTGAGGAGGAGGAGGAGGAGGGGGGGAGGCTAAGGAGCTAGGAGTCACAGCCTCCCTTGGAATGTTGCAGCGTGTGTGCACCTGCAACAACGAGGGAGAGAGGAGAAAAAAGATGCTCTCACACCTGTAGCGGGGAGAACGTGCGTCTGTTGCATTTGTTGACAGGTTGAATCGAGTTGCGTGCAAGTTGAGCGTGGAATGTCATTATAATATCACAACAGCTTGCAATATCACTGTTACATCATTTATGCATATAATATAAGGACATTACGAACCCCAGTTCCTTCACAGCAGAGGATTTGTACATTAGTTGTTGTTTTTCTACAAGCTTTATAATCAAATCATCACGACGTTGCAATCGATAAACTCGTCGCAGAAAATAGTATAAATAAAAACAACCCTGCAACAAACAAAAAATAATAATTAATAAAAAGAAATGTAACTTGTCCCAACATGTTTTCCGAACCAGAGAAAATTTTGTAAACAACTGTTGCTGGTTACAAATGGTATGCTAATGAGAGTGAAGTTGGTGTAAAAAAAGGATGAGCAAGAATGTTGCTTTTTGCGTGTGACTTAAACGTGAGGAAGGAAGGGATTAGGAACAAGGGATACAGAAAGAGGAAGAGGAAGAATAGAGAGAGGGGGAGGGAGGCAGGAAGAAGAGAGAGAGGGGACAAGACAGAGAGAGACAGATAGAGATATAGAAAGAGAGAGAGAGAGGGGTGGGGTGGAGAGAAGGAGAGGTAGAGAAAGAGAGAAAGAGAGAGAGAGAGAGAGAGAGAGAGGAGAGAGAGAGAGAGAGAGAGAAGAGAGAGAGAGAGAGAGAAGAAAAAGAGAGAAGAGAGAGAGAGGAGAAGAGAGAGAGTAAGGAGAGAGAGAGAGAGAGATGGAGAAGAGGATGAGAGAGGGAAGTAAAGGCAGCACAAGCAGAAAAGGTAACAAAAAGAAAAAAAAGAAAAAGAGAGAGAGAGAATGATAAAGAGAGAGAGTGAGAGAGAAAGATGTTCGTGCTTGCTCTATGCATATATGCACTGAGGTAGCATGAGGATTTGTAAATTAATGAAGCCACACCCTTCAGGGAGGCAGGAGAGAGAGACCACTGCCCCTCACCCCCCTCACACCATACCCCACACCCTCACCCTTACCCCTACCCCATTACAAGACCTTGCCTGTTCCCGGTATGACACACCCTTTACCTCTTCCCTTCCCCCCCACCCCCATCCCTCCCTTCCCCATCCCTCCTATCGCTTCCCTCCTTCCTTTCTTGCCCTTTCCCCTCTTCTCCCTTAGCC
>NC_051428.1:6756561-6761561 GCF_015228065.2 Penaeus monodon | reverse complement strand
CGTCGTCTCTGTAGCATTCGTGGGCGTGAGAGCTTGTTCGGCGTGATGGAAACAAGCTTAGTGGAACAAAGTGGGTTTCTCTTTTAGATTTTTTTTTTTTTTTTAGGATTTGTTTATAATATTGAGAGAGAGAGAGAGAGAGAGAGAGAGAGAGAGAGAGAGAGAGAGAGAGAGAGAGAGAGAGAGAGAGAGAGAGAGAGAGAGAGAGAGAGAGAGAGGAAGTGAAGGTATTTAACTTTGTTGTTCTGGGTTCAATCAAAGAACGTCTGTTTCATGGGCTAGATTTGTGTTATTACCTGGGACTATTATTTGAAGTCTTTCTGGACTCCTATGTAGGATTTGATGGGTTTATGGGTTTTCACTAAATATCTAAGAATATTCTATGTAATGTACGGAGGACTATCTACGACTACGTCATTCAATATTTCTCGATTTCACCGGAAACTATTTTATTTGAAATTGGATTTTCACACATTATCTCCTATTCTTCCGTGTGCTGGTTTGAGGTTTCTCCAAGATTGTTCTAGACAATCAGATATGGCAATATGTTAATCAAGTGATTCATTGTGACAGGGAACAGGCCTAAGTGTGAATGATAACGAAAGAAATGGAATCAAACCGTTTCGATCAAAATACTATCATATTTCCATGCATTTGTAATTCCGAAGAAAATTTAATCGAAATGTGTCAACCAGTCTTTCTCGTTTATACCTTTTTCTATATCTTGATAAACCTGGATTTTCTTTCCTTTTCTTTTTCAGTTGCTGTGTTCTAATTGCCATTTATTTTATTCTTTACGAAGATTAATCTAAACGACCATCTATAAGTGGGTTATGATCTTTACTTCCCGATGAGTAATTGCCGGCCTTCCGCCACTCATATTTTCAAGTCTTTATTAATCGCTGATAATTTTCCTGGCAATAGACCCTAATTTCTTAGTGAAAGGGCATAAGTCAATAATAATTGTTGTGGGACTCATTTTATAAATAGAATATCTGAATATCTAAATAAATGTCTATATGTAGGTATGTGTGTGTGCATTTAGATATTTAAATGCATATCTCAATCTATTAATAAATGCATATCTAAGAAGATTCCCAAATGTTTAGACAGGTATCTAAATATTTAAATAAATATCCAAGTGAAGATCGAGATGTATGAATATCTGTTTTGGAAAAGAGAGAGAAAGAGAGAGGGAGAGAGAGGGGGGGGGTCAGAGAGAGAGAGAGGGGGGGGGGAGAGAGAGAGATGAAAGAATACATGAAATAAAGCGAGAAAAAATAATCTAATTTTCTTTCCCTGCCTGTCTGTTTTAAACTTGGTAAATCATCCGGTTTGCTTCCTGTACTTTCGAAATCCGCCTTTCTACCTTCCTGTATCAGTTCCCCCGCGAACCCCGTTTTCTTTCCGAGTTGGCGCCCTTTGTAGTTTTGTGGTCTGCCGCAAGAGGTCTCTGGTTCCCTTTTGGCCGGGAGGGGAAACGAAGATTTTTTTTTTTTTTTTTTTTGAGTGGTGGAAGGGATAGACAGGAATAAATAGGAAGAAAAATGGGAGAAGAGAAGTATAAGGAGAGTGAGAAACGTAACAGGAAATACAACGGATGAAGGAATAAAAGGAAGGAACAAAAAAAAGAAAAAAAAAAAAAAACAAGGGACAGCCATAAAGAAACGAAAGGGAAAGAATAAATGCAAAAGAAGAGAAGGAAGAGGAGGGGAAAAATATGTAAAAAAAAAATTGAAAATCGAAAATAAATGAAATCGAAAAAGACGAAAAAATGTGAAGACAGATTTTTAATGACATCACAATCCCGAACATACTTCATCACCGCTTAATGACGTCATGGAAAACCCACCAATAGATGAATAAATAAAAATAGACATTAATTTCAGACAAAATACGCATATAGATTGATGTAGTGACATTGAGTGACTTTTGTAACCTTTTGTAAACTTCATGATTGGGGGAATGCGTCATTTTATTCATACATCTATTTATGTTTTTTACTGTCATCTTTGTCCTTTCAAAGAACATATTAGAATATCATGCTGGCGATGAGAGAAAGAGAGAGAGAGAGAGAGAGAGAGAGAAAGAGAGAGAAAGAGAGAGAGTAAGGCAGAAAGAGAGAGAAAGAGAGAGAGAGAGAGAGAGAGAGAGAGAGAGAGAGAGAGAGCAACAGTGAGCGAATGGATATAAAGGGGGTAGGGATAGATTTCACAATATTAAATAGAAATCACACAAGAAAGGGGGGTGGAAAGGGAGGGGGGGGGGGGGGGGGGGGGGGGGGGGTTTTTGGGAGGGTCGGGGGGGGGGTGGAGGGGGGGGGGGGTGGGGGGATGGGGGGGGGGGGGGGGGGGGGGGGGGGGGGGGGGGGGGGGGGGGTTGGGGGTGGGGGGAAGAAAAAAAAAAAAAAAAAATTTAATTTAAAATTAATAATTTAAAATATTAAAATTTTAAACCCATTTACCAAAATTAAATTGGGGAAATTCGTTTTTTTGGAAAATTCTTCCTGTGGGTGGGGGGGGGGGGGGGGGGTGGGGTGGGGTTGGGAAAAAAAGTGGGGGGGGGGGGGGGGGGGGGGGGGGAAAAAAAATTTAAAGGGGGGGATAAAGAAAAAAAATTGGGAAAAAAAAAAAAGGAAAAAAGAAAAAGGAAAAAATAAGGGGAAGAGGGGGGGAGGGGAAGAAAAAGGGGGGGGAGGAGGAAAAAAAGGGGGGAAGGGAGGAAAAGGGAAAATTTAAAAGGGGGAGGGGAAAAAAAATAGAGGGAGGGGGGGAGGAGGGAAGAAAGGGAGGGGAAAGGGAGAAAGTGAAAAAGGGGGGGAAGGGAAAGAGGGGAAAAAGGGGAAAAAGGGGAAAAGAAAGGGGGAAGGAGGAAAATTAGAAGGGGGGGAAGGGGGGATAGAAGGGGGGGGGAGGGGGAGGAAAAAATAAAAAGGGGGGGGAAAAAAAGGGGAAAAGGGGGGGGGGAAGGGGGGAAAAAGGAGGGGGGGAATGGAAGGGGGGGGGAGGGGAAATGAGAAGGGGGGGGGGGGGGAAGGAAAAGGGAAAAAGGGGGGGGGGGAGGAGGGGGAGAATGAAAGGGGGGGGGGGAAATGGGGGTGGGGGGGGGGGGGGGAGAATGAAAGGGGGGGAGGAGGAGGAGGGAGGTGTTGAATTCCCTTTTGGCGACGCCCTGGGCCGCCGGGTAAACTCTCTCGGCTCCCTTCTGTCCCCCCGTGGGCTGCAGGGGCGGGGGAAAAACTGCGTATGCACACAAAATGTATAATTCCATATCGTTATCTATCTGTCTATGTCATTCAGTCATTCTAAACACGCCCTACACACCCCCACAACCCCACAAAAACACACACACACCCCCCCAACACACACACAAAAACAACAACCACAACACACACACACACCACCACCCCCCACCACACACCATTTATATTATTATATTTATATATATATATATATTATATATATAAAAATTTTATATATAAAAATTTTATATTATATATTATATATATTTAAATAATATATAAATATATAATATAATAATTTATTTTATTATTATATTATATATATATTATATATTATTTTTATTTAATATATATACTATTATAATTCATTTTATATATATATATATATATTATTATATTAAAAAAAATTATAATATATTTTTTATTATATGTGTGTGTGTGTGTGTGTGTGTGTGGTGTGTGTGTGTTGTTGGGGGTTTTGGGGGTGTGTGGTGTGTGGTGGGGTGTGTTTTGTGTTTTTGTGGGGTGTGTGTTGTTGTGTGTGGGGGGTGTTGGTGTGGGGGGGGGTTGGGGGTGTTTGTGTGTGTGTGTGGTGTGGGGTTTGGGGTTGTGGTGGTGTGTGTGTTGTTTTTGTTGTGTGTTTTTTTTTTTGTTTTTTTGGGTGTGTTTTTTTTTTTTTTTGGTGGGTTTGTTCGAAAGCAAGACAGGGGGGAAAGCACACTACTTCTTCAGGACCCCAAGGAAAAAAGGAAAGTAAGCCAAAGATTGGTGAAAGACAAAAAAAGTAAAGAAAAGAGTGATGAGGATGATGAAAATAAGGAGATTAAAAAATTAATAAAATAATAAAAAAATAATATAAAAAAAAAAATAATAATAATAATAATAAAAATAAAAATAGAAAAATGTAGTAGTATGTAAGTATTGATGTAATTGAAAAAATTTAAATGATTCACACCCCCCCCTCCTTCCCTCCCCTTTCCCCCTTTTTTTCCCCTCTCCCTCTTTTTCCCCCTTTCTCGACACTCCCTCATCCCCTACCCCCCTACCCTTTTACCTTTTTCCCCCCCCCCAACAAGAAGAATCAGACCCCGACACTAATAACGACAGTGATGATAACAACAACAAAAATGATACTGATAACATAATAATAGTAATAATAAAATAATAATAATAAAAATAATAATAATAAAATAATAATAAAATTAATAATAAAAATAATTTATAAAAAATAATAATATAAAATAATAATGAAAAAATAAATAAATTTTGATGAAAAAATAATAATAATGAGGGTAAAGTGATAGCAGGTAATGAGTTAAAATTATAATGATAGGGTAAGGAGAATAATGATAATAATGGTAATATTATTAATAATAACAATGATAAGATACAGAGAGCGAGAAAGAAAGAGAAATAGATACAGATTTAGAAACAAACCGAAAAAAAGATAATTATCATAACAATAAATTTTTACTCAAGAGAAAATAGGCAAACCCCTCCCCCCCCCCTTAAAAATACCCATTAAAAATGGAAAAAGAAAACGATCTTCGTCAACAGAAAAGAAAACAGGCTTCACCAAAACACGGAAGAATAGTGATTGCAATTCATTTGCATTTCCGGGTACCGATGGTACCGTACCCGCCGCCATTTTTTCTTTTTTTTTTTCTTTCTTCCTTTTTCTTTCTTTTTTCTTTTTATTTTCTTCTTTTTTCTTTCTTCTTTTTTCTTTTTTTTCTCTTTTTCTTCGTTCTTCTTTTTT
>NC_051428.1:6737197-6751461 GCF_015228065.2 Penaeus monodon | reverse complement strand
TTTTTTTTTTTTTTTTTTGTTGGCATTTTTTTTTTTTTTTTTTGCAGGTTTTGAAAAAACATAACTAAATTTTTCCTTTTCTGCTCTTTAACAAATATCTGTTTGTTCGCTTTAAAAAAAGACAAATTCTTTGATTAACAGCTAAATAAATGGGGTTTAAATTTAATAGAGGGATCAACAATCAATAACTAAACAAGAAAAAGAAAGAAATGATGAAATGACTAATGAAAAAGAAAAAAAATTAAGGCCAATCTTTAATTATGGCTTCTTTCCCGCTTTTCCATTTATTTTCCTTTCCATTCCTCTTGTCAGTCATCATACTCGTCTCCTGTTCCTCCCTTTCTTCTCTTCCCTTTCTCTTCGATTGTCGTTTCCTTTTTAATTGTTTTCCTTTTCTCTTTTTTTTCTATTATTTCCTTCCCTTTTCCTCTTTTATCTTTGGGTTTATCTTCTTTCTATTTCGAGTCCTCCTTTTTTTTTTGTCTCAGATGGAATTTGTTTCATTTATCTCTTCCTCATTGTATTTCCTTTCTCTCTTTAAATCTTTCCTACCCTCATCTTTCTTTAAAATCAATTCCCTTGATTATCCATTCCTACAATTATTCAATTCCTCACTCAATTTTACCTACCAGGGTTCACGGCAGTGCTTGAAGGTGGTTGACTTCTAATTACCATACAATTAGGCAATCTTTAATTATGGCTTCTTCCGCTTTTCCATTTTTTTCCCTTTTCCCATTCTCTTTCAGTTTCTTTCTTCTGTTCCTCCCTTCTTCTCTTCTTTCTTTTGTTTATTCTTCTCTGTTTTCCTTTTCGTTTTTTTTTTCATTTCTCCTCTTTCCTCTTTCTCTCTTCCTTTTGGATTTCACTCTCTCTCTCATTCACGTTCTCTCTCCTTCTCTTCTCTCTCTCTTTTCTCTTCTTATTGACTTCTTTCATCTACCCCCTCCTTTTCCTCTTTTTTTTCCTTATCTCCTTCATTTATCTTCCTTTCCTCATCTCCTTCATTTATCCTCTTTCCCCATCTCCCCGATTTATCTTCCATTCCTCATCTCCCTTATTTATCTTCCTTTCCCCACCTCACCCTTTTATCCCTCCTCGCTTCTCTCCTCTTGTCTTCTCTCCAGCTCTCTGACTTCTAATTCATCAGCTTCCTTCTTTCTGCTTCCCCTTCGTTCTTCTGTTTCTAATCCGCTTTTCCCTCTTTCTTCTCCTTTCTCTCCCTTTTTTCTTTCTTCTTGTCTCGCCTCTTCTCTCTATCTTTCTATTTATCTCTCTCTCTTTCACTCTCTCTCTCTCTCTCTCTCTCTCTCTCTCTCTCTCTCTCTCTCTCCTCTTCTCTCTCTCTCTCTCTCTCTCTCTCTCTCTCTCTCTCTCTCTCTCTCTCTCTCTCTCTCTCTCACCACATTCTTCCCTAATCGCCTCATCTCCCTATCCCTCTCTTCCAACCAAACATCTTCACGCAATATAATAACTTTCCTTTTCCTCTGCGTCTCCGTTATTCATGCTTTGTCATTCTTCCTCCTTCGCTAGCCTTTAATCTCACGTCCTTCTGTGACATTCATTCGTCTTGATCCCAGGTTTTCTGTCTCTTTCTTCCTCTCCCTCTTCCTCTTCCTCTTCCTCTTTTTTCTCCTCTGGATGTCCTACTGGGGTAATTGTCCTCCTCGTGTTTGCGTTTTCTCTCTTTTCTCTCTCTCTCTCTCTCTCTCTCTCTCTCTCTCTCTCTCTCTCTCTCTCTCTCTCTCTCTCTCTCTCTCTCTCTCTCTGTCTTTCTCTCTCTCTCTCCTTCTCTCCTTCTCTCCTTTCTTCCTTCCTTCCCTCCCTCACTCCCTACCCCTATCTATCTCCCTCTTACCTTCCCTCCCGCCCTCCCTCCTTCCCTCCTTCCCTTCCCTCACCCCCTGCCTCCCTCCTTCTCTCCCTATTTATCTGCCTCTCTCTATGCAGAGGTGTTTGTGCCTTGAGTCTGGGAACGTTGGTTAGAAACGTTTACTTTCCGTGTCAATATTATCTCAAGACAAACGTTGTGACACTCCTGAACAGAGGAAGTCAAGGTGTCATGAACGCTGTGTGTGTATGTGTGTGTGTGTGTGTGTGTGTGTGTGTGTGTGTGTGTGTGTGTGTGTGTGTGTGTGTGTGTGTGTGTTTTTGTGTGTGTGTGTGTGTGTGTGTGGTTTTGTTGGTGTGTGTGTGTGTTGTGTGTGTGTATGTTGTATATATATATATATATATATATATATATATATATATATATATATATATATATATATATATAGAGAGAGATAAGAATAGATAATAATATAGATAGATAAAATAGAGATATAGAAATATAGATAATATATAGATATACTATATATGTATGTGTTGTGTGTGTGTGTGTATATATATATATATATATATATATATAAAATATATATATATATATATATATATATATATATATATATATATATATATATACACTTTTTTTATGTAAACTTTTGTAGTGTATATTCATGTTATATATATCATTTATATATTACTGTTTATTATATTCTTCTTATCTATAGCAAGGACATTTTTTTTACGAGAAGAACTTTTTGTGTTGCTGAGGAATGCACTTCAGTTAAGTGGATTACGTTCTGCTTAATACAAGGACACTTTGAGCTGAGCAAAACGAAACATTTGAATTGCTTAGAATGAAGCTTTGAGTTGAGCAAATCGACACTTTAAGAACCTCTCATGAAGAACACAAAGAGGCTGGCGTCATGAGAACATTGGATTCCTCATGACACAACTTATTTGCATATTAACCTAGTTATTTGCACTATCCTTACGGGAAGGGGGTTGGGGAGGAAGAGAAAGAGAGAGAAAGGGAAGGATGGAGGAGGGTGAGAAGGGAGGAAGGGAGGGAGAGAGAGACAGACAGACAGACGGACAGACAGAGACAGTCTGAAAGAGAGACCGCGAGAAACAGAGAAAAATAAAATGAGAATGTTAATTCAATTCATGCCTTTCTTCGTATTTTTATTACTGACTCCACTCCCTGTGTTTTGGGAAGGACTTGTTGCAGCAGTCTGCAGGGACAAAGAGAACGACTGTCCCCCTTCTCGGCAACATTCACCTTTTATTTTCTTAGCTCCGTGAGTTAGGTTTGGTCGCGCGCAATTGCACGTGTGTTGCTTTTTGATTTGCGGTCTGTTTACTTGTTTTTGTTTGTCTTTTGTATTTTGCTTCTTTGTTTTCTTGTTTGTTTGTGTGTCTTGTTTTGTTTGTGTCTTTGTTTTATTGTTTCTTTGTTTTGTTTGTGTTTTTGTTGTTGTTGTATTTGTTTATTTGTTTCCCAGCTTAAAATGAAGATCGGAGTGTTGCAAAATGCAACATTTGGAGAATAAAGTCACTAAAATGTTGCAAATATCATTCAACCATTTGGAAAATAACAGTCAATAAAATGTGGCAAATATCATTCCACGATTTGCATAAAATAAGCTCAGAATGACATGAAATACTATATATATTTCATTTCCTTAACACACTTTTATTGTTGTTCACCTTGATGTCACAGGGGTGTCCGGGTTACTCGCAATAAATGTAGCAATTGCAATATCAGTAAAGTTTTCGATTAGTCAACTCTGCCAATTGTTCAAAGATGACACGGAAAATAATAAGTATATTAGAAAACAATTCATTTTTTAAAGGATGTTTTACTTTGCTGAAAATTTCCTCGGTATTTTAATTTTATTTTTTAAGAACTTGCGAGAGGCCCGAACACAATGAATCTCCTTTTGCAGTTGATATCTTTTATGGCCGGATGCCCTTCCTGACGCCAACCCGGCCTGCCTTGCTAATTTGACAAACCGGCCGAAGGTGTGAAGGGAAGGTTGGTGTAATACTTAAAACAGATTTGAGGGGAAAGTATAAATAAGTTACTCCTATAATAAATTGGAATTTGGGTATTTGAAAAAATAAATGATAATAAATAAATAAATAAATAAAATAAAATAATAATAATAATAATAATAATAATATAATAATAATAATAATAATAATAATAATGAATAATAATAATAATAATAATAATGCAAAGGAAAGATGGCCGTTTGAAAAAAATAAATGAGTAACTGAATGAGTGAGTGAATGAATCAACAAATAAATAAACAAAACAAACAAACAAATGCATAGATATATAAAGAGAGAAGCAAAAGAAGAAAGGAAGTAAAGAAAAAAATAAATACATAAATAAACCAATAGCTTAATGAGCCAAATCACAACAACACAAGGAATGAGCTACAACACTGAAACAGTAAACAGAACTAGGCGCTCACTGATACAACAGCTGACCAGCTTAACTTTAACAGCTGACTTGCCAAAACCCTTGTGATAACTTGCCCTTTTACCACTTAACCCTTCTGGTACAAGCTCGTGTCACATTTAGACCTGTTTACAACCTTTTCATATAACATCTAGTTCCTAATGATGATAATGATAACAATAATAATAATGACAATCATTCATCATCATTATTATCATGATCGTAAATACAATAAGAATGCTAATATTGATAATGATAAGTATGAGAATGATAATGATGTTAATGATAATGAAGATAATAATAATAATAATAATAATAACAATGGTGATGATGATAATTACAAGAAAAAGGATAATAATGATAATAATATTACTTATCAGGATAATCAGGATAATAACAGTATTAATAATAATAGTTTTAAAAATTTCAACTTTCCACTGTTATTTCTACTCTGTTCTTGTAGCCCACTTTAGATCTGTTATAACCTGCCCCTATTACTTGCACACCCTGTTACAGCTAAGCTCTTGCTATTTCTAGTCCCGTTGCATCTGTTATTTTTAGTCCCATTTACAACCGAACCCTGTTACTCCTTGCCCCGTCACATCCCGCTACGTTACTTTAGCCCTTGTAACAACCCGGCCCTGTCAATTGTGTCCCCTGTCACAGCCAAATCGCTACTTTAACCCCTGCCACAACCAGTTCGTTTCTTTCGTCCAAGCCCTGTTATTTCCAGCCCCCGTCACAACCCAGTCCTGTTGATTTTATCCCCCGTCACAACCAAATCGTTACTTTAGCCCTGTCACAACACAGCCCTGTTACTTCTAACCCTGTTGCTTTGAACCCCAGTCGCCAGTACTGCAAAACAAGAATAAAAGATAAAAAAAAATCGTGGCATGAATTGCATCGGTCAGCGCGATTACACCACACCCTGATCGCACGCTTCCAGATGCCAGGCAGGGAGAGCTGAGAGAACCCCAACAAACCCTTTTCTTACGCCAACATCATTATCAGACATGACGCGATCTTCATCTGACGTTTGATATCTTGTTCTAAAAAGTCGGAAGAAGGTGAGCGACGAGCGAAAGAGAAGGAAGAGGCACACAGCTGGAGGAGAGGAGGAAGAAAAAGATTGTAAAAGAAAAAAAATATGTAGGAGAGGTGAGAGTGAAAGTTTAGCACGTTGGAGTACTTGACCTGCGCGAGAGTGTGTTTAGTGGCTGCCACGGCGCCGCAGAAGGGGGGGGAGGGGAGGCCAGGATGAATGATGAGAAGGATGGGGAAGAGGAGAGGAGAGAGAGGAAAAGGGGGTTAGAAGGAGAAGATGATAGAATAGAATGGGATGGGAAGGGAGGTTAGAAGAGAGAAGAGAAGAGAAAAGGGGGAGGGAAGAAGAAAATGATAGAATGGGAAGAGAGGTAAGAGAAGAGAAGGTTATAAAGTGAGAATTAGCTGTTAAGAGAATGAGAAGAAAGAAGAAGAGAGGACGATAGGTGTCAGAAGAAGAGAAGAGTGAAAAAGAGAAGTAAGAAAGGAGAAGATAACATTGTGAGAAGATGATAAGAGTGAGAAAGAAGGGAAGAAAGAGAATAGAGATAGTAGTAGTAAACGTGAGAATGATAGAGAGGTAAGAGAAAGGAAAAGAAGAGTCGAGATTATAAGATAGTAGTAGGTGTCAGGAGAAAATTATAAGAGTGAGAAGGAAGGAGATATAGGAGAAGAGAAAATAACAGGTATGAGGAATAGGGAGGAGAGCTAAGAGATAGGAAGAGAAGATGATAGATATGAAAAGAAGATAATGATGTTCAGAAAGGAGAAGCAGGAGAAGCTGATAATTAGCGTTCGCAGAAAGGATAAGACAAAAGAAAAAATAATAAGTATATGATTAAGAAAAATTTAAAAATGTCAAAAGGTAAGAGAAAGAAGGAGAGGAAAAGATAAAGAAGTAGGGAAAATAAACAGAAGGAAAGGAGATCGAAATCAATGAAAATGGAGAAGGTAACAGAAAAACAAACAATATGAGAAAAAAGGAAGGAAAAAGGAAATGAAAAGAAAATGAGATAAAGAGACAGGAAGCGAACAGCGAAATAGAGGAAAGGAAGAAAATTAGATTTCCTTGCTCTTTGACAACAACAACAAAAAGTTGTACTCCGTTTTTCGGGTTAACAGACAGCTAGACAGACAAACACTAAAGGGAGGAGCCCTACAGAAAGGCGACGAAAAATATATAAAAATCAAGAAACCGAAACATTTAACTTAGAATGATCATGAAAATAGAAGCCGAAAAATAATTTTAAAAAAAATCATCAGGATGGGAAACGGGGCGACGCACAAAAAACGGGAAGTGATTAGGAGAAACTGCATTATTCTTGTCGATTGCAACGCCGTATTGTGCAGATTCGGCTTTTGTCATGATTGGGCTTGATGTTCACTTTATCTTTGAGGACAGGATGGGATTTTCGTTCCTTGAGCAATGCCGTTCGGTGTCTCGGCTCGTAAGTAGGTTAACATTTGCGAGCTGAAGGTTCTCGACGATGGAAAACGGGAAAAGAATTGATTTTTAAAATAAATCCTAAGTTGGTCGATTTTATTTGTTGCATTTTGTTTTGTATTTTTTCATGTGGGTTGTATGGATCTTATTTATTATTTTTGTTGTTGTATTCTATGTTTATGTGTGTGTGTTTGTAGCAATAATAACGATGATAATACTTGGCATTATGATTGTCATTATTATTATCAATATAATTATAATTATTATCATTATTATTATTATTATTATTATTATTATTATTATTATCTTTATGATTATTATTATTATTATTGCTATTATCATAGTTGTTTTCATCATTATCATCACTATTATTATCATCAATGTTATTATCAATAGCATCATTATCATTTGTATTGTTATCATTATCACCATAACTCTTATTATTTCTATTGTTGTCATTATCAATATTATCATTTGTTATTATTACTACTACTGTTATTATCATCATTACAAAAATGAAATAATGAAGATATATGATAAGAATAAGAATAATGATAACGACAATCACGTAGGTGATGAGGGTGTTGATAATAATAATAATAATAATAATAATGATGATAATAATAATAATGATGATAATAATCATAATGATAATAGTAAGAAATAAATAAATAAATAAATAATAATAATAATAATAATGATAAGAATAAGAACAAGAACAAGAATAATGATCATAATAACAATAATAATAATGATAATAATAATAATTATTATTATTATTATTAGTATTATTATTATTATCATTATTATTATTATTATTATTATTATTATCATCATCATTATTATTATTATTATTACTATTATAATAATGATACTACTACTACGATCATTAATAATTAAATAACAACCCTCCCTGACCGGGACTCGAACCTAGGTCACTCTGGCCATGAAACCGGGCCCCAGTGTTAAACCCAAACCCATCCCAAACCCGACCCCAAAAAGGAGTGGCAACAGGATCTTATACTCCTAGACTTACCTGCTACTCATACTTGAGAAAATGACGCAAATTTTGGGCAGGGGTTTTTTACACTGGCCCCCGGGTTTCATACCCGAGTGCCTTTTTCGGCCCGGTAGGGAGGTTTTTTTTTATCCATCAATGCGGCATTGCATTATTCCTCTTCTTTAATAATATAAAAATAAAAATGAGATTTTAATAATAATATAATAAATAAAATAATTAAAAAAAAAATAAAAAATAATAATATAATAATTGACTAATGTATATACTACTATTACCACACACTAAAATAATAATAAGATAGATAATAAAAATAATAATTATATTTTTTATTTTATTTTTTCTATTACCATTATCATTATCATACCATTACCATTATTGTATCATTGTTTTTGTTGTTATTATCATTATCACCATTATCACTGCTACTATTGATGTTATCATTACTACTTTTATTATAAGAGAAATTAATCTAATGAATTCTCAACGTGCCAGTTAATTGTTAACAGCGAACAGGTACATTTTTGAAGTAACAGTGCAATAGTTGTTATAAAAAAACTGTTAATAGTCGTCAGCATGCGTTAGTTATTAGATAAATTAGTTACTATTATATTATCATCCTCTTGTTCATCACTGACTTATTAGTTATTATTGCCGGTTATTATTATCTCTTATCAGTCAACATTCATAGTCAGCATTATCAGTTATCATTACTAGTTATCATTATTGCACAATTACCATTAAGCGCTAATAATACTTCATTCGTTTTAAAAATTGTATATGACCATTTAACAATTTTAGTGGAATCACGTTACAGGGCGTAAAGGACCCGGAACACCGTAACATTTTCGAGACCCGGGAAAGAGAGGGGAAAAAGAGGGAAAGGGAAAAGAAAAACAGAGGGAAAAGAGAGGTAGAAGGGAGGAATTGCAATTTTGGACGGAAGAGGAAGGGAAGAGGGATTGTACAGAGAGAGAAAGAGAGAGACAGATAGATAGATAGAGAGAGAGAAAGAGAGATAGGGAGAGAGAAAAGGAGAAAGAGAGAAGTGACAGAGATAGATGCAGAGAGGGTGGGGGGGGGGGGCTGACAGATACGGTACAGGGAAGAGGGAAAAGAGGAGGGGGGGGGGTAAGAGATATTACAAGAGAAGAAAGAGAGGGGGTGAAGAAAAAAAACTGGACAGATACGGAGAGACAGAAAGAAAGAGAGGCAGAGAGACAGCGTAAGAGAAGAAAGGGTAACAGTTCAAAAGGAAAAAAGGAAGACGTATGAGGGAGAGAGCGAGAAGAGAGAGAGAAAAAGAGAGAGGGAGAGAGAGAAGGAGCAAGAAATGAAAGTCAAACAGGGAAAAAAGAGAGGCCAAGGGTCCGGGTTCACTCCCGGATGATTTACCCTTTCAAGCTCTGTTGCCGGATCGGGCCGTCTCTCTCTCTCTCCTCTCTCTCTCTCTCCCTTCCTTCTCTCTCTCTCTCTCTTCCCCCCTCCTCCTCTCCCTCTCCTCTCCCCCTTTTCTTCTCTCCTCTTTTCTCCTCTCCCTCTCTCCTTTTGTCTCCTCTCTCTCTCCCCCTCCTCCTCTCTCTTTCTCCTCTCTCTCTCTCCCTCTCTTTTTCCCTCTCTCTCTCTCTCTCTCTCCCCTCCTCTCCCCCCCCCCCTTTTTTCCCCCCTCTCCTCTCTCTTTCTCTCTTTTCCTCCTCCTCCTCTCTCTCTCTCTCTCTCTCATCCTCCTCCTTCTCTCTCTCTCTCATCCTCCTCCCTTCCTCTCTCTCTCTCTCTCTCTTTCTCCCCCTCCGCTCACTCTCCTCTCTCTCTTTCTTTCTCCCTCTCTCTTTCTCCTCGCCTCTTCTCTCTCTCTCTCTCTCTCTCTATATATATATTATATTTTAATAATATTAAAATATATATATATAATATATATATATATATATTATTTACTATTAATATTTTTAAATTATATTATTATATATATTATTATATATAAATTGTATATATACATTTTATATAATATATAAAATATTATTTTAAAATATATATATATATTATATATTCATACGCCTCTTTTCTCCTCCTTTTCCTCTCTCCCTTTTCCCCTTCTCTCTCTCTCTCCTCTCTCTCTCTCTTCTCTCTCTCTCCCCTCTCTCTCTCTCTCTCTCTCTCTTTTTCTCTCTCTCTCTTCTCTCTATACGCCCTATCTCTCTTATCTATCCATCATCTATCTATCTAAAAAAATAAATAAATAAATACATAAAATTATATAAAATTTTATATATTTATAATACATAAAATTATATATTATTATATAATTATATATATAATACAAATATAATAATATTATATATATATATATATATATTATATATATTATAACATATTCGCTCGCTCTCTATTTTAATTTCTCTGTCTATCTATATACTATCTCAATCTATCTATCTATCCTTTTTTCCCTCATGTATCTTATATCTATCTCTATCTGTATATCATCATCTATCTACTTCTCTATCGTCCTCATCTGTCCCCTTTTTATCTGTAAACTATCTTCTGTCTCTCTCTATCTGTTTTCTCTCCTCTCTCTCTCTTCTCTCCTCTTCTCTCTCTCCTCTCTCTCTATATATATAATTTTAATATTATATATATATATATAGTAGATAGTAGAAGATAGATAAAATAGATAGATATTTTGTTTTAAATATATATTATATATTTTATATATATTATATATTATTATAAAAATTATTATATACATTTTATATATATCACATACGTTTCTCTCTCTCTCTCCTCCTTTCCTCCCTCTCTTCTCTCTCTCTCTCTCCTCTCTCTTCTCTTCTCTCTCTCTCTCTCTTTCCTCTCTCTCTTCCTCTCCCCCCTCTCTCTCCCCTCTCTCTCTCTCCCTCTCTCTTTCTCTCCCCCTCCTCTCTCTCTCCCTCTCTCTTTCTCTCCCCTCCATCTCTCTCTCTCTCTCCTCTCTCTCCCCCTCTCTCTCTCTCTCTCTCTCTCTATTTATATATTATAATATATTTATATATTATTTTTATAAATATATCACATACTTTCTCTCTCTCTCTTCTCTCTCCTCTCCCCCTTTCTCTCTCTCCTCTTCCCTCCTCTCTCTCTCTCTCTTATTCTCTCTTTCCCCTCTCTCTCTCTCCCCCTTTTTTTTTCTCTCAGGAATAAAGTTAAAAAACTGGGAAAGGGGAAACGGGCGGAAGGGAAGAGACAACGAAAAGAGGGGGGGGGAAAAGGGAGGGGGAGAAGAGAAAAATAAGGGGGAGAGGGGGAAGAAGAGGGAGAAAAGGGGGTGAGTGAAGAGAGAGGAAAGGGGGGAGGAAGAGGAGAGAAAGAGAGGACAGACACAGTGGAAAAAAGATAGGGGAAAAAAAGAAAACAGAAAAATGGAAGGGAAAGGGGGAAAAGAAAGAAAGACGGGGGGAAAAACAGGAGGGGAAAGAAAGATGGGAGAGAAAACAAAAGGGTGGAAAGAAAAATAAAAAAAAGAGATGGGGGGGCAAAAAAACAAAGATGAATTAAAAGGGAAAAAAGAAAAGGAGGGTAAGGTGAAAAAAAATAAAAAAATAAAAAAATAATATGATAATAATAATAAAAATAATAATATAATAAAATAATAATATAATAAGGATAATAAAAAATAGTAAAAAAAAAAAAAAAAAAAAAAAAAAAAAAAAAAATATATATTATATTATATAATTATTATTATAATATATATAATATATTAATTTTAACACATTAATACTATAATATACATATATATGATAAACGAAATCGTAGAAAGAAGCAAAAACAAGCGAATAAATAAATAAACCTCGTCCATCCTCACACTTCCCCGTCATCGGTGTTTCTCTCCACGTCACTCCTTTATCGTCGCCTTCCCCCATTCCCCGCTTCCGCGCCACGAACAGGCGGCGAGGTGAGGATTCGAAAGTGACGTCATACAGTCATGCGGGGGGGTTTCAGGGGGGGGGGGGGGGGGGGGGGACACTATTTCCCTCCTCCTTCCCTCCTCCCTTCCCTTTCTCCCTCCCTCACTTCTCCCTGCTTCACTTCCCTCCTCCTTCCCTCCTTCCCTCACCCTCCTCCATCCTCCCTTCCTTCCCCCCTTCCCCTCCCTCACCCCGCCCCCCCTCCTGGCCACTTCTTGTGTTCTCCCTTTATTATGCTTTCTGGCTTATTTTACTTATACTTACTCCCTCATTTCTTTTCCCTCTTTCTTTCTCATTTCCCCCTACTCTATTCTCCTCACTCCCTTCCTTTCCCCTTCCCCCTCCCCCTCCCCCTCCCCCCCCTCCCCTCCCCTCCCCTGCATGTGCAGTGCATGAATTGTGTCAGTATGATTCCCCCGTCGCGCGCAAGCCAGCAGTTTGTTTGTTTGTCTTCTACCTTTATTTTCTTCACATTTACTGTTATTATCACCTTATCGTCTAATTCCCAATCTTTCTTATTATCCTATGCTGTTCGTCCACTTGTTCTCATTATCTTTCTTTCTTTCTTTCATTCTTTTACTTTTTCTTTATATCTATTTCTAGAGTTGTTTTCATTGTTTTGTCAGTATTGTTATTATTAAATCATCATTATCTGCATCATTATTATTATTACTATAATTACCGTTAATATCATTATTAAATCAGCATGATTATCGTTCTTATCATCATCATCCTTATATTTAACATCACTCTCCTTAACATTACAAACCATTATCCTCATTACTACTATTATCACTTTCTCTTTCCTTATCTTTCTATTTATCAGTCAGTCTCTATTTAACTGTCTACCTATCTAACTATCTATCTATCTGTGTGTGTGTCTGTACCTTGCGTGCGCGTGATCTACCAATCGTGATTCAATCATTATTCACACAATTAGATTAAACTGATTGAGTCATTCCAGTCACTTTTGGTCGTTTCAGCATTTTTCGTCAGGTTACCATGTCTGTCTGGTGCAAGGAAAAAAAGAGTCTGTAGAGAGATAGAGAGGCATTTAGGTGGATAATAAGACATATGAAAAATATATCTACATACCCACCCATCCACACACACACACACACACACACACACACACACACACACACACACACACACACACACACACACACACACACACACACACACACACACACACACACACACACATACACAAATACGTATATATTTTCATCATAATATTGATGATTATCTTTAATGCCATCACTCTAATTAGCACTGTCGCCATTACTGTCAGTCATCATCATTACCCAATTCCGACAAGAGACCCCCCCCCCGACAGCACAGAGTTCACTCGGGTTACAGTGACGCCCTCAATACATCACCATAGCCTTTGACACCATCCATTCCTGCTGTGCCTCCTCATGGTGAAAGTTGAGATTTTTTTAGATTTATTAAAATGCTTGTTTTTTGTTTTAACTGTCTTTTTTATGGTGGAGGCTATTTATTTTGCGTTGCTAATGTATTAATGATTTCGTATTTTGTCATTTGTCGTGGTTGATTATTCAATTGTTTTTTTGTTTTTATTTTCTTCATATTTCTTTTCACTTTTTCTCCTTTATTACGCTTTCGTTCCAAGTTTTTCCCCTCTTTTTTTCTACGTTTTCGTTATCATGATCGTCTTACCTTTTTCCCCTCTCTCTCTCTCTCTCTAACCCTCATCTTATCACCTTTTGCAGCATCACCTAAGTATATCTCCAAATTCCCAGTTATTCCATTAGCGTAATTATCATCACTGATTTTCCTTCTGATCTTGTGGCTTTTCGTTCACGGGAGAGCGCACAAGATGAAACATTGGCTACACTGCTTCCTTCGTCGGTTTCCCCACGGTGTTGGTAACCCTGGATGCACAGTGGAGATCATAATGATGATACTGATGCTGATGATAATGATGGTAGTAATAAAGGAGCACGATAATGATATCAGAAATTATTGTAAATACAAGGAATGGTGGTAATGGTGATCACAAGTGTAGTTACAATGGCAATGATGGTAATGATAAAGATAATGAAAATTATAAGTGTTGCTATTGTCATTATTATTATTATTATTATTATTATTATTATTATTATTATTATAATTATTCTTATTATCAATAATGTTATTATATTTATAATTTTATGCATTCCTCTTATTATTATTATTACTATCATTATTATCATTATTATTATTATTATTAATATAATAATATTATTATTATTATTATTATTATTATTATTATTATTATTATTATTATTATTATTATTATTATTATTATTACTATTATTATTATTATTATTATCATTATTATCATTGATGTTGTTACTATTGCTGCTGTTGTTATTATTATTATTGTCATCGTAATGATGATACTATCAATATTGATGATTATAATGTTAATAATAATGATGATAATAACAGCAACAACAATTATATGTAGATATTATTATTCTGAAAAAATGGGAAAAATACAAAAACAAGAGATGATGATTA
>NC_051428.1:6705272-6737097 GCF_015228065.2 Penaeus monodon | reverse complement strand
TATAATATAATCATATTATCTATATTATATATAGATATATATATATATATATATATATATATATAGATATTATATTCTACACATTATATATATTATTATAGATAACATTTAGATATAGAGATGATATTATAATACATTATATATATATTATGTATATATCATATATATAATATATATATTATATATTATATATTAAAAATATAAAATATCTAATATGATATATATATGTATATAAATATATATATATATATAGAGATCTATAATTAGTATATTATATATAATATTATGATATAGGAACTCACCTCGATTGTGCCTACCGGTTAGCCACTGAATTCTCTTTACACGTTCCCCAGACACAGTCAGTGTCCGGGGTAAATAGAGATGGTGACTCGATATAAACGCAACCCGGGAAGGGCGGAAGGCAAAAAAATGGCAAACCACCGCTCTAATGCCAAGAAAAACATGGATCCATGGAAAAGCACATGATCGTCAAGCCCCCGCGGTGCGCCGAAGGGTTTTTAGTCAAATGGTTTAGAGAGTCGGATTCTGGACTCCTCTCAAGACGTCACGACGACGGCAATCCTGAGTTTGCGGGTCGAGTCACCGACCGCCGCGTTCCCCGCGCCGCGTTCGTTGCCCCACCCCCGCGCGGTTTCAGTGCTTTGTTGCCCTTGGGCAAGGAACTTCACTCGATTCCTCATTTGCCTGCCTAGCCTAGACACTTGGGTGGACCCCAAGCCCAGCTCAAGTCATGCTGCTGTGGTCCCAAAAAGCCAGGGGATTATAAACTAAGGAGAGAATGTTTACCTAAAAAAGGTAATTTTAACGACGGCACTCTTTCCGTGGAAAGGAAAATGGAGGGACCCTACCACGTACTCACTCCTAAAAAGCGGCATCAACAAACGTGAAACTGCAATAGGAGTATCATGCTGGTGTGACCAAGGCGGCGCAGACCATTGAAAACCATACCTGTTTGTTTTGTAAAGGATGGAGGAGAGTAGAGTAGTATAATAATATAGGTATAGAGAGAGATGACGAGGAGAGATTATAGTAAGAGATTAGATAATAGAGTCATATGATATAGATTATATATATATATATATAGAGATATAGAGAAGAGAATAGAGAGATTATACGGCGATCATATATAGATATTAGTAGATACCACCAGCACGATTATATATAGATGCATATATGAATATGGAAAGATCGAGAGAGAGAGATGATATAGGAGGATGCGATATATACAGACGTATAGATAGATAGATATATATAGATAGAATTATAATAATATGGTAGTATACTAGATATATATATATATATAGTAGTTGGTTATAGATATATATGGACATGTATAAGATATGAATATATACATATATAATATATAAATATATAGTAATATATATATATATATATATATATATATATATAATATAATATATAATATATATATATACTATATATATATATATATCTATATATATATATATTTAATAGATATATAAGATTATAGTATTATATATATATATATATTATTATATATATAATATAATGTCTGGGTCTTGCTTAGGACTTACTATGTCCTCAGGTATTTTGGAGGAGGATTTAGGAGGGAGAATGGGGAAGAGACTTGGGAAACAAAGGTTTTTATGAGGAAGGTTGAAGAGAAGATGGGCATCTGAGGGGTGTGGATGTAGGTGGGGACGGGATGTGGTAGATGGGGTGAAAAACGTTTGGATTGTCTCGATGCGATAGGTTAAGGCAAGGATGTAGTAGTAGGAGACATTGGGGGCAGTGGCATTAAGGCGTGTCTGGATTTACAAGGGAAAAGGAATATGACTGGGAGAAGATGGGCGAAAGTAGAGGTGAAAAAGTGAGGAGTAGGGAGGAGTGGTATTTAGGAAGATGTTAGAGATACTTGGGAGAGTCAATAGATCAGATTGAAGGATGATAGGAGTAGGAACTGATTTGAAAAAGCCCTGTCGATGTGCTTCATCTGGCCTCTCGCACTCGCAAACTGTGGCAGGGCAGCAGTCCCTATTAAAATAACATTATTGGGCCACTTGCAATTGCACACTTGTACGTGATTAGTGGGTAGTTGAAATGGCAATGAGCACTTAGAGAGCAGCGAGGCAGTCTTTGCAGGGGTGGCCAAAGCATTAACAGTTCTGACATTGATGGGTGGGCTATGAAATGGTTAATAAAAAGTAATCTTGGCAATATGATGTGGGACTTACGGCGCGTTGAGAGGAATAAATGTAGCAATGTGTGATGCTTTTTTGAATTGTAGTCAGCAAGGAGGCAAAGTAGTCGTCTTCACTGTTGGCTAAGTCTTTTATCATATACTGGGCAAATCAGTCCCCCCGTGGGGAGGGAGATGGCAACAGTTTCAGTAAGTACTAAAGGGAGGAGTGTGTTGGTTGGTAGGAATAAGTGTCTGCAGTTGATATTACCAGGTAGATAGTGCATATGCTTGGGACTCAGATGTAACTGTGACAAAAGTGAGTAAAACTGTTTGATCAGGAAATGGTGTGAGGGAGGGTATTATGTAAGGCTTAAATAGAGTACTCGAAAGGAAGCGGGAATTGTAGAGGGGGCCGGAGGACGGGTGAGGGTGTGGGTGGAGGGGGATAGTACTGTGGGAAGGAGGGCATAAGATTGAAAAGTTGTAACAAGGGATGGAGGATTTGATTTTGCAAGTGGTTGAAGGCTGTTGGCAGTGAAAAGAGGGGGCTCGTTTGAAGGCAGATGATTCAGGACGGGTCAAGTTGGACAGCACAGTCAAGGGGGGTGTTAATAGTGTGTGAGAAGCCGTGATGAAAGGAGAGTCGGGTTGTAAACAGAGGGTGTAGATTCGAGAAGCTCAGTTGATAAAGGGGCAAGCTCAAGTGTACAAAATCTTTATTGTGCCATGTTCTAGCCCTAACTCTCATGAGGGGCAAGAGCTATGCAATTAACCACGGGAATACTGTGCCCATGGCTCTATGAACGCGTTTGACTGGCACAAAGCGCCTTTCACCTTTCAACACAGCTCTCACACCTTAAGAATTGGACAGGGGGAAGAGCTGAGGACCGATATGAAAGGAAAGGGGGAAGTAGCAAAGACAAAACAAAAAATATATCGAATGTTGTGTTTGGGTAAAAGCCCACAGGTAAGGATTTTTTTTTTTTTTTTTTTTTTATAAACAAGGTCTATGGTAAAAACAAATAGGTTACATGGGATTATGATAAGGGTATTGTGACAAAATGGTAAAAAAAATTGGTTAAGTTAAGATTAGGATAAATGGACAGAATGGGATGAAAAAGAAAAGTAAAGGAAGGAAAAGACCATGCAAAAACTGTTGAGGCAAGGCCCCGAACGAAGGCCCTAGGTAGGGGGATCCCGCAGTCTCGTCCAGTCTCTATCTCCTAGAGCCCCACGACAAACAACGGCAAGGGAATTGGTTGGGGGAGGAAGTTACCTAGGGAACACAGGGGCGATCAGAACATGACATGATAAAGGAGTACTTAAGGGGAGAGTGGCCGGTATACACAATGTGGGTTGAGAGCCGTCACCCAGATGTATGTTCTGATGAAGTGGAGCTGACCAAGGGGGAGATTGATAGTTTTACAGTTAGTAATTTATTGGTGATTCGTTGGCTGGAACGGGGTTGGAGAAGATAAGGAAACAGAATAGGGAGAGAAGAAAAAAACAACAAAATGCTTGAGCCAAGGGCTGAGGCCCAAGGAGGGGAGATCTTAAAAAATGTGCCTCACTCGAGAGGCCCAGTAACAAGGGTGTTGGGATAAAGTGATAAAGATAGTGGCGATCCCAGCCTTGGAGTCCATTCTCCTATGCTCTCTATGATAACAAACTGGCATAGAAGTGTGAGGGGGATAATCAATCCGTTTTTAAATGATAAAGGATAAAACAAAATTAAATGTGCTAGCATCTAAGGTCATATAACATATAGCAACGCATTAGAACGGATAGTGGGCGGGCTATACAGTCAACAGTTGTAGGGAGGTATTAGAAAGGGTGAAGAGGGGAAGGAGTGAGGCAAAGTAAAGGGGTTAAGTAGGATGTAAGTAAGGAGGATTAGATCAGGTGAAGGATATTTATAACATCTGAAGAAGGAGAGCAGAAAGTGTGGGATTCCGTAAGGATGTTGACAGTTCGGAGACGGTGAAGGGAGGATCTGGTGAGGGAGAGCAGAGGTACAGGCAAAACAGGACAGGACAAACAGAATATGTGGAACTGAAAGAGAAACATGGGCAGAGGGCAGCAGGGGTAAGGTGGGTGTGGCCAATGGTTAATGGTTATGGTAATGGCTAATGGTTAAAAAGCAAATTAAATGTCTAGACATCTAAGGGTCGTGTACACTTAGGAAGGTTACATTAAAGGGCAGTGAAAGTGGCTTGAGTAGCGTTAGTTTGCTATACACAAATATCCTAGATAAATATGATGGGTTAGGGTAGGGTTAGTAGGTAAGGGGATAGATCAAGTGAAGGATATGTATGCCGTTCTGAGGAAGGAGAAACAGTTGTCAAAGCAGAAAAGTGTGAGATTCTGTAAGGATGTCTGAAGGTTAAGTTCGGGAAGGAAGGGTGAGGTGGGGAGACGGGAAAGGCAGAGGTATGGGCTTGCATTAAAGCATGGACAGGACAAAAGATAATTGTGCACGGGATCAGTTGCTTGGACAGGAAGGTAGTTTTCTGAGGGATAAGTAAGTATAGACGAGAGATAAAGGGAGTGGGAAAATGAGACAAATAGTATTTGGGTATGGGTATAGGATGTGTGGTAAGAAAAGTCTTTGGAGGCAAATATGATGGGCTTAATAAGAAGAAAAGTAATATGACAAAGGTCAGGTCTATGAGAGGACAACACGCATATTCCAATTAGGAGAGCTAATTTTAGTTGATCATGAGTGATAACGGTTACAGTGTGTTAGAAAAATTAGAAGGGCGAGAGCTAGGGCTGAGAAAGAAATGAGGAGGGGGAGGTGGAGTTGTATCACGAAGGGTATCAGGAGGGGAGGATGCGCAAGGCATAGATTTGACATAGGAAATTCGCTCATGTGGGGGGTATGGGCTGTGTTGGAGGAGGAGGAGGAAGGATTAATGGTTAATAAAAAAATCTAAGGTCATTAGCACTATAGGAAGGTACAGGAAGGGGTAGTGAAGCGTAAATGAATTATTAGTTAGTTGCATGTCAACAGCTAGATTAAATATATGAAGGTTATTAAAGATGGGTAAGGCGTTGATGAGTAAATGGGTTAAGGTAGAGTTAGGTTAGGGGATTAGAGTAAGTGATGGATATGTATGCACCTCAGGAAGCACAGGTTGTCAAAGCAGAAAGTGTGAGGTTGTAAGGAGTGTTGATAGTTAGGAGGTGGGTGAACAGGAGGATAGGTGGGGGGAAAAGCAGAGGATGGGCTGCATGCAAAGTGTGGGATAGAACAAAAGAATAGTGTGTGGAACTGAAAGGGGAACATTACATAGTTAGTCGGGTTGTGGCCAATATGTAAACAGGTGAGAGTCGTCTCCCAGCGTCTGTTCCGATAAAAAAAAAAAAAAAAAAAAAATGGAGCTGGACCAGGGGAGGATTGACAGTTTTACAGTACTTAATTTATAGTGAGAGATTGTGATCGGTTATACAAGATCTTTAAAGTGGGGAGTAAATTATGGAATGCTGCAGAGAAAAGTAATTGTGTGATGGGACATCGTGGCCATAGCATGTAGGAGTATTCTGCCTGTCGCATGCCAGGGTTCCAACATGGTGGGCACCTCAGCAAAATCTATAGTTTTACGGCATGTGTATAGGTATAGAACAGCAGTTCGGATCTTACAAACAAGGAGTTTGTCGAGTGCATTGACTTATGAGAGTTAATGAGTTACAGGAGTCAGTAAAAATATGAAAGAGGAAAGCAAGGAGTGAATATATGGTTTTAGGGAAAAAAAGAAAATGTGTACAGTTCTGGAGTAAGAAACCCCGGCTTCACGGAGGGAAGGGTAGTTGAAAGTGAGTTGGGAAGATTACTGCAAAACCCGTACTAGAGTACCCATGTACTACATAAATTGGAGAATGAATGAAGACGAGGTCAAGAGGAAATTGAGTGAGAACAGTAAGGGGGAATCTGATTTTGGTGGGTCTGGGAAACAAGAGGAGTAACTTGAGCGTTAAGGTCTACGTCCATGGAGAGACAGAATGGACAGAAAAGGAAGAGGTCGGATATGGGGAAAGGGAATGGGAGAGGAGGGTATCCATGCAAATGGAGAAAGGAGTAGGAAAACGTGGAGAAGAGCAAAGGTAGGAAGAAGGGATCGTGGGATAGTTAGTTAGTGAGGGAAAGTGGGCTGGAATCGAGCGTAGCATGAGAGAGAGAGAAAGGCACAGCGTCGCGCGAGAGATGGCTCCTAGAGGATAAGCGAACGACCAGTGGTGGAAACGACCGCAGGCAGTCCCCAACTGACGCAGTCAGTTTGGGGACTCAAGAATATATTTTGAATATAATTTTGTCAAGATGAGCAAGGAGGAGGTTGAAGGTAGAGGAGTAAGATTATGCGCATCCATACCGAGAGTGGGAGGATCAAAAGTAAAGTGAAGATGGAGGAGAGTTTTGCAATCTGACCCCAGGATATATGGACAGAGTCTGGAACATTGATGCGGCAGTGAGATTTGTCTAAATGTAAGAGATATGGTCTCGCCAAGACTAATTTTGAGTCAAAAGTAACGCTAAGGAATTTGCCAGAGGAACGGTATTGGAATGGAGTGAATAATATGAGGGAGTGGAGGTCGGGACTACAAGTGCATGAGAGAAATAGATGGAGAAAGGTTTGGAGTAGAAAAGCAGACAAACCATGGTTTAAGGGCCCAGGAAGATACGCTGATATGTGCAGACTGACGGAATAGGGATACTTGGTTATGGATGTGCCAGAGGCCGAAGATGGTTATTAAAATCATAACATTATAGTTATGATCGGGCCTCCTAGCGGTAAAACTGAGGACCATGTCATTAACATTAAACGGCAAAGAAGGATAAGTGGTGGTGAGCACAATGCGTTGTGGGAACGCCATTAATTGAGGAAAATGACGATGATATTGAACGAGCAGTTTTGATTCTGGAAAGTGCGTTTGGAGAGGAAAGATTTGATAAAGGACACCAGTGTTCTCCACATATTGCAGGAGGACAATTTTTAGGAATATATGGTACCGCCATGTAGAAACATGCTTTTCCACTCGCTCTAGTAGTTTGCACAAAGCAGCTAGTGGAGCGATGGGGTAATCTTGAGGGGGGTAACCTGATTTATTGGGTTTCAAAAAAGGGGAGGGAGGATAAGAGCTTCTCGCCAGTGAGAAGGAAACTTCCCTGACTTCCATATGTGGTTGAAAATAGTTAAAGGAAGAAGAGAGGAAGGTGGAAAGTGTCAGAGATACGGCAGTGAAAAATACCGCCAAGGGCCGTATGGAGTGTTGCGGCATAGAAGTAAGGCAACATTGAGTTCTGAGAAGAAAAAAAGGAGCATATAGGACTCGCCAGAAGATATGGGTGAAGACTGATTGGGGTGAATTCCCTGGTCTTAATAGAAGAGAAGGTGGAGAAAGGTAAGAACCACTAAGACCTAAGGCTGAAACTGAAATAGTGACCTAGTTATTAGCGACTGGAGAGGATCAGAGATGAGCGTAATTCTCGACTATGGAGGACGGGGGCTGGATGGGAAAAAAATTCCTGATTAATTTTGGATCCTGCGCCAGACAAGTTGAGATAGATGTAGCATATAATTGAGGAAACAGAATTTCGCCAGCTATTTGTTTACTGTATCCGGATTGTAAACGAAGATCGGCAGATGCCCCTTTTAAAGGAGGATAAGGCTGATAGTTGATTAGGGGTGCCGTTTGATCTGGTAACTTTTCCAGGTGCATTAAGCGAAGTGCTTTAGGGTAATCGAAAGTCCCACCGTGGAACACGTTTAGAGGTATATGCGTCTTGAGGTTCGAAGGAATGGCTGTATGGCTGCTCTTAGGACTGTGTTATGAAAATGTATCCCCCTGAAAGGGTCTGAGAAGGGGGTTGGGGGGGTTAGAAAATAGCTCGAGTGGAGTAAATGTCGCCAGTCAGCTCTGTCAAAGCATCGGTGTGGGGAGTTAGAAGTCGTTACATATTAAGTAGGAGATAGGAAAAACTAGAAATTGAGTCACTATAGAAAGGACCCATGGAAATCAAATGAAGAGAAGGGGAGCACCGTGCATGAAAAATATTGAGTGTGTATGTCAAAGTGTGTACGGGCAATCGAATTAAGAAAATAGGTCAGTTAGGAGAGGAAGCATTCTAGCGCATCGGCCACGGGAGTTGGCAGTTAAAATCACCAAATTGGAAATCAATTTTTTCAAAGGCAACAAAGTCAAAGGGGTGGGAATTGGCAGAAGTCAGACTGAAATAAACTGTGATCCAACGGCGAAGAACGATGCCCAATAATTGTGAACAGGACAGTGGTTTGGAAAGGGAGGTTGTTTTCTATGTGCAAGTATAGACGAGACCTAAAGGAAGTGTGAAGAAGAGACAAAATGGTAGTGGGTGGTTGTATAGGAGGGTGTGTAAGAAAAGTATCTTGGAGGCAATAATGGATGGGTTATAGAAGAAAGGATATGATAAAGGTCAGGATTATGAGAAGGGAAACCACGAATCTGACAAGTAAGAGATCTATAACTTAGTTGATATATGAGTGAGAATGGTTAAGTGAGTTAGAGAATTTGAAGGGGAAGGAGAGTTAGGGGGTGAGATAGGAATGAGAAGGGAAGGTGATGTTGTTATCAGGAGGTAGATAATCTGGGGAGGGCATAGTTATGACATATGGGCTTCATAGTGTACTTCAGGAGGGAAAAAAAATGGAAGGCATAGAGGATATGGAGGGAGGGGTCATGTAGGGCAGCAGGAGCTAGGGGGGATGGGCTGTGTTGAGAGTCTCTGGAGTAGGAGGAAGGTTGTAGCGGGAATATGAGTAGAGGAGGATGCTATCACGCAGTCACTTTGGAGTGTAGGGGGAGCGGAAGTTTGCTGGGATTTGAGGGTGGATGGGGGGTTTGTGGTGTCAGTTGGGGAACTCAAGAATTCAAATTTTGAATATCTTCAAGAGTTTCTGTAAAGGTTGGGGAGTTTGTGAGACAAAGTTTATTTAAGGGGGGGGGAGGAGGAGACTGGTGCTCTGAGGAGTAGAGGCAAAGGTAGGTGGAGGGGAGGTGTGGTAGGAGAAGGGTGGAACGATTAGTCTGTCTGCGCAGGTTGTGCAGGGGGAGGGGCGGGGGGGGGAGTAGGATGTAGGAGGGATTAGCTATAGGGGAAGGTGTAGGAAGCCTTGGGAAGGAGGGCGGAAGGTATGAGAAAGCGACATTACTGGAGTAGGCGTAAGAGAAAAAAAACCTCGTCGACGTGCTTCCTGTCTGGCGTCACGTAGAGGAATCCAATTCGAATTCTGAGAGTTGCCTTTCAGACTCAAATTTGTGGTGGCGGCAGCCCCTATAAAAAACATTATGGGGGCGCAAAGTTGGGGCACGTGTATGTGATGGGCAGAGCAGGTTGATCGAGTATGACTGGTGGGCACATAGAGGCATCTGGCTGTGGATTGGCAATGTTTGGCGACAGATTGGCACTGGCAATGACTGGGAGAAGGTTGGATAGGTCGGGACAGAGAGGGATTCTCCACCAAGTGACATTAAAGGGGAGGTCATGTCTACAGAAAGTCATTATGGCAATGTTCGTGGAGGTCTGCCATGACATTAGGAGTAATGGAGTTAGCACGTACTGATATCCCATCATAGACCGTGAGGCAGGGCCTGTAAGTCGTTTGCACAAATATGACCAATTTTTGTTATGGAAGGGCAGTCAGTTTGCTGGGGAGCTAGACATTCCAGTGCAAGTATTGAGAGTTGGTGAGGTTCTGCAGGAATGGGGTTACGGAAGGATCATTTAGAGTGATAATACTATAGACGGGTTTTAGATGTTAATGTGACGAGAGGGAGAACAGTTGGGGCAGCTACAGAGAAGAGACTTTTGTTAGTTGCTGTGAAGGCATTGCTGAAGAGGTGTTAGTGTTGTCAGTGGAGTGAGCTGTTGGAGGATCACAAAAAAAAATCGGTCCATCTGGCTGGCTAAATGAGTATTTATGATATTTATAACGAGGGGGGAGTAGGGAGATAGAGAGGACAGGGGCGGGTGCGAAGAGGGGTAGTGTCAGAAAACGCGTAGTATTATGGAGATGGGTAATAATGTAAAAGTAGTAAATAAGGGAGGCTGAAGGTAGTTGAGAAGATAGTTGAGGTAGAGGTGTGGAAAGGAGCAGTTGAGGAGAATAGAATGTCTCCGTAGACTGAGTGTTGGACTTAGGTATAATGTAATAGTAGGTATTGAGGAGGTAGTTGTGAAGCGTTTGGAGCGTGTCCAAGTGAGAAGCCTTGGGGTCGGAATGGGAGTTTGAATTGGTGGGGCTATTTAAAGTAGGGGCAAGCTCGTTGCCCATAATAAAGGTAATAACATCTTATTGGCTATAGTTAAGCTTGGAGTATGTTGGGGAGAGAAACAGTTCATCCTCAGGGTCCCAGGGTAAGAGTAGACAAACAAAAACAGGGGAATGCCATGCCCTGTGCTCCCTTAGGCTGTTCAGAACTGACTCTCCACACCTTAGGAAGTGTGATAGTAGAAGGGGTTGGGGAGGAAGACTGAAACGAAGAAGCAGTCCAAGGCAAGGGGAATTCCCAGCATTGGCAAGGGATTCAGGAGGGGTAATAGCATCTATTTTTTGTAACATACTTCGTAGTTAATCGGAAAGGGAAGACAACAATTGTCATACAAGCAGAGTGAATGGTTTGTATCTTACTGAGATTTGACACTTACAGGTGCAACTCCCCCCCCCCCCCCGAGATTATTGGAGTGTTTAGGAAAAACTAACATCTAACCGGAAGTAAATGTAATGAATTTTAAACAAATATAATCTTTGTTTTATTACTGGTACACATATATTCCATAGAGTGAAAAAACCTAATTCAATAGATTAACGTCAATTCGTATTGTTACTTAGTTTTGGAGGCTTTTCAATGTATATTTATTTTTCGTAATATTGTCAAGTAGAATATACTCAAATTCAATAAATAGGTTTGCTGGAATCTAGGAAAAATATAAACACCAACTAACATTCAGAACTTTAATTATCATTTTTGTAATTGCACAATTGCCAAACTTAATACTTGTTTTTTTTTTTTTTTAGGAAAAGTGTGGCAATAAGAGGGGAAAGGGAGGATATTAAAAAGGAAATACTATCCTCCAAAAAGGAACAAAGAACAGAATAACTCCATAGCAACAATAATCAAACAATAAGCTTTAATCTTCCATTGCATGTAAAAACAAACAGCCCAAAACAAACAGCCTGACAATGTAGTTACAGACACATTCCTCGAGAGCTGAAAAAAGTCAACATATACTAAAGACCCTTCCATTTGTAACAAACCATGAAACATCTACAGATGTATTAGCTTTATTGTTCTACTATATATATGCCATCATATCGTGATATTTAAACTTACATATAAGAGTAAACACTTTATCACAATTACTGTTATCACCGGTACATGTAATCAGAAGTATTACCAAAGTTGAGCCAAGACCTATGCATGGTTTGTATAATATATGCACAAAATGCTAACGATTAATATATATTCAGTATAAAATACATATAATGTTTTTTTTTGTGTTGTAATATATAAAGATATATATAGATATATATATATACTATATATAATTATAATATACATATATATATATATATAATACATATATATTATATATTATATACCTATATATAGAGATATACCCCATATATATATACATATATATATATATATACCATATATATATTATTAGAGGACATATTAGCATATATATACATAGATAATATATACGGAAGGCACGGCTGATGCGTATGGAGGGAGGGAAGGGGGATACAAGAAAAAGTAAGGGTCGACTTAGGGAGTGTAGGGGGAGGGGAGGGGGTGGATAAGAGTGGTGGGGCAGGGAATGTAGGAGAAGAAAAAGTGCGCAGGAAGAAGAGAAGAGTGAGAAAAATCGGGCGAGAGTGACGTTAGGTTACGATTAAAAAAGTTATATATAAGTAAATTTTCACATATTTTACTTACATTTATCCATCTTTAACGATCTTTATTATTACACTCGATGTCCGCGTTGCATTACAATATGCCACACGATTATTGAAGTAGAAAGAAAAAAAAAAAAAAAAAAAAAAAAAGGAGAAAGCACACAGTGTAATAACAGAGAAACCTGGAGGAGATGAGGAGGACTGATGGCCAAAGTACAACATGAAAATAATTGTTCATTTCAGTCTCATATTTCGTTCCGGGGGCGCGGCGACTTGATAGCCCCAGAAATGCATATACATATATCTATATATATATATAATATATATATTATATATATATAATATATATATAGATAGAGATATAATATATATATATATATATATATGTATATATAGCTTACGTTTTCATATATGGTGTGTATATTCCCGCACTAGTGTGTACTTCTTAGATATTGATTGTGATCTATACTATGTGATATACTACTAAGGATATTGAAATATCCTATATATATATATATAATATTATAATATATTATATATCTATATATATAATAATATAATTTTTCTTATTATTATTAGTACATTATTGGTATTAGATTTTTATGGTCTGGTATAGATATAAGTACATAAATAGTCTATAAAGTTATATAGTTTTTCTAAAGTATATGTTATTTTAAATTATTACATGTTTTTAAATGGCTGTAGTTTTTCTTGTATATTTGATTCTATAATACTCGTAGAGTGAAAGATCGGGTAGTTAAAAGCAGTTGTAGTGTGAACTCTGGAGAAATTAAAAGAAGGCAGCAGAGAGGAGAAACAGTGAGTAAAGGGGAAGAAACGTCTGAGAAAAACCTGAAATGTAAGAAAAAGAAAAAAAAGAGCGAGAGACAAGAGCACAAAGGAGAGAGAGAAGAAGAACAAACAAAGAAAAGTAGGAGAAAAGATGAAGGAGAAAAGAAAGAATGGAAGGAAAAGACCTAAACAAGAATGACATTGAAGGAGAAGCATAAAAGAAGAAAGAAGAGAGTAAAGAAAAGAGTAAGAAAAGACGTAAAAGGGAAAACAGTAAGGAAGAAGAAAATAAATAAAGAATGGTAGAGATAACTAAAAAAAAAAAAAAAAAAGTTTCAATGAATAGACAGCAGAAACTAAGAGTCAGGAAAAGGAAAAAGAAAAAAAAGCACTAATAAATGGGCACACCCCACCGAATCCCCAAAACACAAACACGGCCGGAAGACCAGACACAGAGGCCACGGTGACCGAAAGTTACACTTGACGCGAGTGGTCAGTTCAGCTGTCGCCCCAAGTTGCGCCGATGCCAGACGGGCGATCCCGGCGGGCGAGGCGATCAGTGCAGTTCGCCACAGAGGAGACTGGGGAAGAGGGGAAAAGGGGGAGGGTAGGGGAGATATGGAAGGGGTGGGATGATTGGCGGAGAGGGGGGGAGGCATCACATTGATAGAAAAATCACTTATATTTATCACAACAAACTAGCACGCGAAAAGAGACAGACACTCAAAAGGAAGGAAAGGCAGACAGACAAACACTATGTAATACAAGCTACGAAAAGGACACAAGAAACCAAGGCAAACCAAAAACGAAAAGGCAGTTCACCAAAAAAGAATGGAGAATAACGAGCAGATAGACTGGCAGAGGAATAATACTGGAGAGATGAGAGAGAGAGACGAGATGAGAATCGAGAGACGAGAGAGGAAAGAGAGAGAGCGAGAGAGACGGAGAGAGAAGAGAGAAGAGAGAGAGAGAGAGAGAGAGACAGACAGACAGACAGAAGAAAGAGACAGGCAGAGAGAGAAAACGGGAAAAAGCGTCAGCTGTCTCATCCGGCTTTTCAGAGACAGCTCGAGGGTCCCGTAAAGAGCTGAAGAAAATTCCAAAATGTAGAAGGTCTGCTTTGATCAATGGGTCGTATAGTGGTTTAAAAATATATTTTTTTTTATTTCACTTATGATTTTCATTTGTTTTTGTCTTATGTCGTGTTATTCTTTGTTGCTGTTGGTGTTGTTGTCACTGTTTACTGCTGTCTTTTATGGGTGTGAATAATTCCTTCCTTCATTTTTTTTAGGTTATTTGACATAAAAAGTAAAAAGAAATTTTATCAATTCTTTAGTAATTATTTTTTATTTTTTTATATTAAATAATATTAATTTTTTTTTGTAAATGATGATTCTTCATGTAAAAAGGGAATTTTTATTATTCATTTTTATTTCACTTCGAATATTTTATCAATCTATTTTTTTTGTCTGAATGATGATGTTAAAGGGACATGTGCTACAGTTGATGTGGGAAAAAAGTAAAAGGCATTTTTCGTATGAGCTGTTTTTGAAAGTCGTATGTGATGTTGGAGAGTCTCTGTTGACATTGCAAAAAGAAAACCTCCTATCATTTATTTAATATCTCTTTCATTTTATTTTTTTCTACATTCGGAAAACTATCATAACTATAATCAATCTCCACCGCCATTTCAGCCCCAGTTCCATGCCAATTCCTGTATTTATCTATATTCTTTATTTATGTCTCTTCATTATTCTATCTTTTAGATCAACGTAAGCACTAATACCAAATCGTCGTAAATGTTAAATTACGGTTAACGCCACCATCTCGCATCGGCACGAAAATTTAATAATACTAATAATACAGAATCAGGAGCAAAAACATTATACATTTAGTTAGAGATCAGGGGATTGGGGGAGACGTGCATGCGGGGGAGGAAGGAGAGGGGTGGAGAGAGGAGAGAGAGGGAGGATAAGGGGAGGGAAGGAGGGAAAGTGGGATGGGGGGCTGAGGGACGGAGGGAGGGAAGGGTTGAGGGAGGAAGGAGGGAGGGATAGGGGTAGGTAGAGGGAGGAGAAGAGAAAGAGAGAGAAAGAGAGAGAGAGCGGAGCAAAGAGAGAGAAAGAGGAGAGAGAGAGAGAGAGAGAGACCGAGAGAGATGAGAAGCGAGATGGAGACGAGAGAGAGAGGGAAGAGAGAGAGAGAGGAGAGAGAGACGGAAGAGATGACAAAAAAGCAAACAAAAACGAAGACGTTAGACAAAAAGGAGAATCAAAAACCGAGCGAATCCGAGGCTCAGCTGCGACCGTTCTTACGCGAAAGCCGCAGGAATTCTCATCGATCTTTACAAGACGACCGAAGCGACGCCAGAGGAGAATTGGGTAATGAGGGGAAGAAGAAAAAGGGATGAGAGAGGGGAAAGGAAGGGAGGGGGAGGGGAGCGAGTGAGAAGGAGAGAGAAAGAGAAAAGAATTAGGGAAGAGGGAGAGAAGAGGGGGAGGAATAGACAGAGTAACAAAAAGAGTTAAGGGAGGAGAGAGAGAGAGAGAACGAGATGAGATGAGAGAGAGAGAGAGAGAGTTGAGGAGAGAGAGATGGAGGAATGACGTGACCGAGCAGAGAGAGAGAGAGAGAGAGAGACGGAGAGAGAGAGAGAGAGAGGAGAGAGCGATAGCGAGACGACGACGACGCGACGAAGGCCGCAATAAAGTTAGCCATTAAAAAAGAAAAATAAAGAAAGAAAACGAGCGGCTGCCTAGGAAAACAAAGAAAAAGAAAAACGGAGGGAATACCTCAACGACAGGAGACATACTTATCTGGTGTGTAGTGTGTGTCCACAGGGAAGTGTCGGTCGGCCGAAATAGTGGCAAGGTGATGGGCGAGTTTTTTTCTCTCTCTCCTCTTCGAGTCTTTATAAGATTCATAAAAGTTCCAGCGGGCAGCTCGTAATCACCTTGAAAGACGGCGGCGATAAATGTGTGTTCTGAGTGTATGCCCTGTAATGGTGTAACAACACCTGTATATGCAGAGGTTTTGCTTTTAAGAAATAGTAAACGGACGGAAAACTACATGAAGCATAAACCGGGGTTTTATCTTGTTGGTCAAGAGCGAGAAAGAAATTCATTTTTTGTCGCCATTATCATATCATTTTCATCATTATCACAAAATCCTCACAATCCATTAACATCACCATCTCCATATCAACCTACACCCTAACCATACCTCTACCTCCACCACCCACTTCTACCAAAACCCCTCACCAACCACTACCAACCGCACCACCACAAGCCTCTTCTATTACCACAACCACCACCATCATCACACCACATCATTACACACAACCACACCCACAAATCACCCTCACCACCACCAACATCACCACCACCATCGCCATCAACAAACAACAACCGGCAACTTCAGCAAAACATCGGCTTCCTCGTTAAAATGAAGCGAAGAGAGAACATACAACTTGACAAAGAATTAAGAAAGATGATAAATAGGAGTCGAGGATGAGTAGAAAAAAGAAACAGCAGAAGATGCGAGCAAAAATGATGATGATAATGGCAATAGTAAACACAGCAACAGAAATAGTAATAATAGAGAGAATAAAAGAAAAGAGGGTGTGAGACAAAGCAGATCAGAGTAAAGAGAGAAGAGAGAGAAAGAGAAAGGTGAGAGACACTAAAAACAAAATAACAGAAACGAGAGACAGAAGAGACAAAGCTAATCAGAGGAAAGAAAAAGGAGAGAGAGATGCATTAACCTAATCAATATTTTCCTGTCTGGCGACACCATTAATTCCACGCGTCTTCGTCTCGCCGAGGAAAAAGCGCACATCCGAAACTTGATAAGAAATTGCAGTTGATAAGAAGCTTATAGATGGAGCGGACGACAGATGAGAGGTTAAGGAGCTCGTCCGATGGACAACATTTTTTCCCCCCTCCCCCGCTTTTTTTTCTCTCTCTCTCTCCCCCCCCCCCCCTTTTTTTTTTCTCTTTCTCTCCTCTCTCCCCTTTTCCCCCCCCGTTTTTTTTAAAAACGAGATAAAAGAGTCATGAATTTAGATCATTCCTTTGGCCTCTTCCCTCGCCTTTCTCTGGCTTGTAATGCAACAGACTTTCATGCAACACTTCCTCGGAATCGTTTTATCCACTTTCACCTATTACCAGCCGAAGTAGATCTAAAAAAACAAGGGCGGGGAATTAGAGAATAATTTTTTCCACAGTCTTTTGACAGAAAAGGGGGGTAAGGTTAGAGCAAAGCTAGCAGACCAAGTTTCTCTAAAGGCCTGTTTTGAGAAAAGAAATTATTTTCCGGAATGGTTTTCTAACAATTTGAACTTTGGGGATAATTACCAGCGAATAATGATAAAAAAGAAAAAACGGAGAGACAGGGAAAAAGTGAAGAGAAATTTTGCCAAACAAGATAGGTTTACAGAAAAGGCGGAAGGAAAGAAAGAGTAGAGAGACAAGTTAGATCATAAAAAAGTCCCTGACTTGTGACGAGAAAGGCAGATGTCATTTCCATGGTTGGCAGAAAATTGCACTTTGATACGATAAGAAAGTGCCCTGGAGACAGAGAGAGAGAGATAATGAGAGAAAAATAGAAAGATAAGAGGCATGCACAATAAGAAAGAGAGATATAGAGAAAGAGACGAAACAGAACGAGAGAGAGAGAGAGAGAGAGAGAGAGAGAGAGAGAGAGAGAAGGAGAGAGAGAAAAAGAGAGAGGAGGAGAGAGGAGGAGGGAGAGACGAGAGGGGGGGGGCAGACAGACAGACAGCCAAAGAGAGAGACGGGGAAACACGAAACCCCGACAGGCCGACATTTAAACGCGCAAACGCCGAGCCAGCAATTAGAGGCAGTTCAAACGGGTAATTACAAGGAGTTAGAAGTATTTAAAAGTCCAATACACGCGACAGACACGGAGGGTTGTGAGAGCTCAGTAATTTTAAAGATTAACCTTTGCTGATCATTCCATTTTCATGTGATGGGTTACTTTGTGGGAGGAAAGGAGAGCGGTTAACCTGTGGAAACGCAGCGGTTAGCGGTGGAAACAGAGCGGTTAGCGGGATGAGTCGAGCGGTTAGCGAAGGGAAATAAAGCGCTTAGCTGCTAGAAACGAGCAGCTGGTGGTTGCGGACTGGGGAGAGAAAGAAAGAAAAGTGAAGAAAGAGGAAGAGAGACGGAGATGAGTTGACGGAGTCGATGATTAACAGCGCCGTGTTGCAGGAAGCGGTTTGCGCTTGATTATAGCGGGCTTGAGGTCAGAGAGAAGACGGCGAGGACACGAGAATGGCACAGGCTGATGGCGTATGGAAGGGAGGGAGGGGGATACAAGAAAAAGTACGGGTCGACTTATGGGAGTGTAGGGTGAGGGGAGGGGGGGGATAAGAGTGGTGGGCAGGGGATGTAAGAGAAGAAAAAGTGCGCAGGAAGAAGAGAAGAGGAGAAAAATCGGGGGAGTGACGTAGGTACGATAAAAAAGTATATATAAGTAAATTTTCACATATTCTTACTACATTTATCCATCTGTAACTATCTTTCTCTATACACTCGTATGTCCGCGTGCATTTACAAATATCCACACGATTATTAGAAGTAGAAAGAAAAGAAATTATACAAAAAACAACAACAAAAAAAAACGGAGAAAGGCACAAGTGTAATAACAGAGAACCTGAGAGAGTGAAGGAGACGATGGCAAAGTAACATGAAAATAATTGTTCATTTCATGTCTCATATTTCGTTCCTGGGCGCGGCGACGTGATAGCCCCAGGAAATGCATATACATATATATATATATATATATATATATATATATATATATATATATATATATATAATAATTTTAAAATATATATATATATATTAGCTTACGTTTTCATATATTGTGTGTTATATTCCCGTGTGTGTACTTCTTTAGATCTTGATTTGTGATATATACTATGTGATATACTACTAAGATATTGAACATATTATATATATATATATATATATATATATATATATATATATATATATATATATATATATTTTTTTTTTTTTTTTTTTTTTTTTTTTAGTTTTTAGTACATTATTTGTATTAGATTTTTATGGTATAGATATAAGTACATAAATAGTCTATAAGTTATATAGTTTTCTAAAGTATATGTCTATTTTAAATTATTACAATGTTTTAAATGGTGTAGTTTTTCTTGTATTATTTGATTATATAATACTCGTAGAGTGTACATATCGGTGTAGTTAACAAGCAGTTGTATAGTGAACTCTGGTATGAAATTAAAAGAAGGAAGAGAGAGGAGAAACAGTGAGGTAAAGGGGAAGAAACGTCTGAGAAAAACTGAAATGTAAGAAAAAGAAAAAAAGAGAGCGAGAGGACAAGAGCACAAAGGAGAGAGAGAAGAATGAACAAAAAAGAAAGTAGGGAGAAAAGATGAAGGAGGAAAAGAAAGAATAGAAGGAAAAAACTAAACAAGAAATGACATTGAAGGAGAAGCATAAAAGAAGAAAGAGGAGTAAAGAAAAGAGTAAGAAAACGACGTAAAAGGGAAAACAGTAATGAAGAAGAAAATAAATAAAGAGTAAGAGATAACTAAAAAAAAAAAAAAAAGTTTCAATGAATAGACAGAACACTAAGAGTCAGGAAAAGGAAAAAGAAAAAAGCACTAATAATGGCAACACTGAATCCCCCAAACACCCACACGGCCGGACGCACCGACACAGAGGCCACGGTGACGAAAGTTACACTTGACGCGATGCTGGTCAGTTCCGGCTGCCGCCAAGTTGCGCGATGCCGACGGGCGATCCGGCGGGCGAGGCGATCCGTGCAGTTCGCCACAGAGGAGACTGGGTGAGAGAGGGGAAAAGGGGGAGGCTAGGGGAGATATGGGAAGGGGGTGGGGTGAATTGGGCGGAGAGGGGAGGGAGGCATTCACATTGATACATAAACATACTTATATTTACACACAAACTCACACGCGAAAAGAGACAGACACTCAAAGGAAGGGAAAGGCAGACAGACAAACACTAGTAATACAAGATACGAAAGGCACAAGAAACCAAGCAAAACCAAAAACCGAAAGGCAGGGAAAAAAAAGAAATGGAGAATAACGAGCAGACAGACTGGCAGAGGAATAATTACCTGGAGAGAGAGAGAGAGAGAGAGAGAGAGAGAGAGAGAGAGACAGACAGACAGACAGAAAGAGACAGCCAGAGAGAGAAAAACGGAAAAGGTCAGCTGTCTCATCCCCGGCTTTTCACGAGACAGCTCGAGGTCCCGTAAAGAGCTGAAGAAAATTCCAAAATGTAGAAGGTCTGCTTTGATCAATGGGTCGTCTACGTGGTTTAAAAAATATATTTTTTTTTTATTTCACTTTATGATTTTCATTTGTTTTTGTCTTATTCGTGTTATTCTTTGTTGCTGTTGTTGTTGTTTACTGTTTACTGCTGTCTTTTTTATGTGTGTGAATATTCCTTCCTTCATTTTTTTTAGGTTATTTGACATAAAAGTAAAAGGAAATTTTATTCATTCGTTTATGTAATTTTTTTTTTTTTTTATTTTACATAATATTATTTTTTTGTAAATGATGATATTCATGTAAAAAGGGAATTTTTATTATTCATTTTTATTTCACTTTCTGAATATTTATCAATCTATTTTTTTTGTCTGAATGATGATGTTAAAGGGACATGTTTTACAGTTGATGGGGAAAAAAAGTAAAAGGCATTTTTCCGTATGAGCTGTTTTTGAAAGTTCGTATTTGATGTCTGAGATGTCTCTGTTGAACATTGCAAAAGAAAACCTCCTATCTTTATTTATATATCTCTTTATTTATTTTTTTCTACATTCGAAAACTCTCATAACTATAATAATCTCCACCGCCATTTTCACGCCTCCATTTCCATTGCCAATTCCCTTTATTTTATCTTATTTTATTTATGTATCTTCATTTATTTCTATCTTTTTCGTAAGCACAATACCAAAAGTCAGTCGTAAATGTTACATTCGGTTAACGCCATCATCTCCGCATCGCACGAAAAAAAAAAAATAATAATAATACAGAAATCAGGAGCAAAAACATATACATTTAGTTACGAGATCAGCGGGAGACGTGCATGCGGGGGAGGGAAGGAGAGGGGGAGAGAGGAAGAGGAGGGAGGAGAAGGGGAGGGAAGGAGGGAAAGTGGGGGATGGGGGCTGAAGGACGGAGGGAGGGAAGGGTTGAGGGAGGGAAGGAGGGAGGGATAGGGGTAGAGGGAAGGATGGAAGAGAAAGAGAGAGAAAGAGAGAGAGAGAGAGAGCAAGAGAGAGAAAGAGAGAGAGAGAGAGAGAGAGAGAGAGAGAGAGAGAGAGAGAGAGAGAGAGAGAGACAAACAAGCAAACAAAAACGAAGACGTAGACCATAAAAAGGAGAATAAAACCGAGCGAATCCGAGGCGCAGCTGCGACCGTTCTTACGCGAAACGCCGCAGGAATTCTCATCGACTCCTTTTACAAGACGACCCGAAGCGACGCAAGAGGGAATTGGGTAATGAGGGGAAGAAAGAAAAAGGGGAGAGAGGGGAAAGGAAGGGAGGGGGAGGGGAGCGAGTGAGAAGGAGAGAGAGAAAGAGAGAAAGACATAGGGAAGAGGGAGAGGAAGATGGGGAGGAATAGACAGAGTAACAAAAAAGAGAATAAGGGAGGAGAGAGAGAGAGAGAGAGAGAGAGAGAGAGAGAGAGAGAGAGAGAGAGAGACGACGACGACGACGAAGGCCGCAATCAAGTTAGCCATTAAAAAAGAAAAATAAAGAAAGAAAACGAGCGGCGGCTAGGAAAACAAAAGGGAAAAAGAAAACGGAGAATACCTCAACGACAGAGACATCTATCGGCGTCTTTGTCCAAGAGGGAAAGTGTCGGGCGGCCGAAATAGTGGCAAAGGTGAGGGCGATTTTTTTTTTCTCTCTCTCCTCTTTCGAGTCTTTATAAAGATTCATAAAAGTTCCAGCGGCAGCTCGTAATCACCTTAAAGACGGCGTGCGATATAATGTGTGTTCTTGAGTGTATGCCTGTAATGGTGTAACACCTGTATATGCAGAGGTTTTGCTTTTAAGAAATAGTAACTGACGAAACTACAGTGAAGCATAACCGGGGTTTTATCTTGTTGGTCAAGAGAGAGAAAGAAATTCATTTTTGTCGCCATTATCATTATCATTTTCATCATTATCATCACAATCCTCACCATCATTACCATCTCCACCATCTCAACCTCCACCCTCACCACCACTCTACCTCCACCACCACTACCACCACCACTACCACAAGCATCTTTACTATTACCACAACCACCACCACCATCATCACCATCACCAACGTCACCATCACCACCACCTCCACCATCAGCACCACCACCACCACCATCGCCAACAACAACAACAACGGCAGCTTCAGCAAAACATCGGCTTCCTCGTTAAATGAAGCGAAGAGAGAAGAAGTAAGAAAGATGATAAATCAAGGAGTCGAGGAGAGAGAAAAAAGAAACAACAGTTGCGAGTAAAAATGATGATGATAATGGCAATAGTAAACACAGCAACAGAAATAGTAATAATAGAGAGAATAAAAGAAAAGAGGTGTGAGACAAAGCAGATCAGAGTAAAGAGAGAGAGAGAGAAAGAGAGGTGAGACGACACTAAAACAAAATAACAGAACGAGAGACAGAAGAGACAAAGCTAATCAGAGTAAAGAAAAAAGGAGAGAGGAGATGCCATTAACCTAATCAATATTTTCCTGTCTGGCGCACACTAATTCCACGCCTCTTCGTCTCGCCCGAGAAAAAGCCGCCACATCCGAAACTTGATGAGAAATTGCAGTTGATAAGAAGATTATAGATGGATCGACGACAGATGAGAGTTAATGGAGCTCGTCCGATGGCAACATCCCAATGGGCGGCTGGAAATATCGCTAATGACATAATCGGGAAAGATTTTCGAAGTTTGGAATAAGTGAAGAGGAAGAATAAAAAGGACGAATGGAGGGGAATGAGGAGCAAGAAAGGGGTGAGGGGGAATTTACGAAGATGAGGAGGGAGGAGAAGGAGACGGAAGGAGAAAAGGCTGGATGGAAGACGGGATGAAGAAGGAGAAAGTGGAGGGGGTAATGAAGAGGAGGAAAGAGGAAAAGAAGGAAGCAGCCGAAGAAGAATGGGGAGAAGAAAAAATCCGGCCGGAAAAAAGGCGGAGAGGAAGAAGAAATAAAGATGATATTGAGTAATTTAGCTTAATAAATAATCATATATATATATATATTGTAGAATATCTTTTTCCAACACAACTACCATAATCTATCTCAACTTCGGAAGCACTAGGGATCGTGAGTAAATCGGCAAGACTGACAAAGAGAGCGCCGGGCCATAAGTGAAAGGCCCGGGCGAAGCCAGAACTTCGCAAATCTCAAGCAAGCAACTGACAAAGAAAGAACGAATGAAAGACAGAGAGAGAAACGAAAAATCCTTCCCGCCTTTCTCCCTCAAAAGACCCGGTTTCGATGTGAATGAAACTATTATTGTGCATTTCACACTTGAGGCCACACACTGGAAGAAAACGGGAGTCAAGGAGGGACTTTCATAAGGCACGGACGCGGAACAGAGCATGGGAAGACGAGGCGAAAGGAAGAAAGGAGGACTTTAATGGTGTAAAGGAGGGGGGGGGGAAGTGTAGAGGAGAAATGAGAGTGAGAGTTAATTGTTGGATACAGTCTTCTCGTTTGCAGATTTTGGGGAATCTGATGTCAACTGTTTATCTATTTAACTCTCTCTGTCCATATAACTGTGTGTGTGTGTGCGCGCGCATAAACAAAAAAATATGTCACTCGGAGGATTTAGGTTAGATTAGATATTTTTCTCATACTTTTTTACACTGAGACCACACAGGGAGAAACAGAAGGATAAAGGGATAAAGAAATGTAGATAAATTATGTCAAATGAAATTGTTGGAATTATGTCTCTTTATGAGTAAATCCAGTGTTTATTACTTTCATTTTTTTCAGAAATGACAATATAAAAGTTTGATATCTACAACAGCTCCCATCAAAATCATTTGAGATACAATAACATTTTGATATATCTGAAAAATCACAGCATTTTAGGAATTATGTGCCATCCTGAATTTTTGTTTATCCGAGTGTCAATTTGAAACTTGGATGATTTTGAAAATCGATTTTTTACTTGAGTCTCCCATAAAATACCTTGTACGTGTAAAAGAAAACGATAGTATCTAACTTTTGCAATGCAGACTAAAGTAAACTTGACTGGTATCTCTTAAGATTTATTGATATGAAAATATTAAAATATTATCCATCATCAGCTAACTCCACATATTTTATCAGTGTTTAATATCCATTTGTTTGTGATTTTAAAGTTATAATCAATGCAGAGTAACAAATAAGCAATCCCTGGTATTCAAAATATTTTTATATTTATATTAGTGACTTGTAGTTATTGCTATTGTATTAAGATAATTGTTGTTGGAAAAATGTATTGCATTAATGAAAATTATAAGCTGTACTAAAATTACTATAAGCTTGAAAAGAAGAGAGTTTTACAGTGAAAAATATACAGACAAAATATGTCTCGTAATTCAACTGAACAATAAAGTATGATAAAAGTGTGATGCAATAATGTTCACTTTTACGTTGCTTTCAGTGTTGTTTCCTCGTAGCTGGATCATGTAAATAAAAAGATAAAATGTAATCTTATTAGCTGATAGAACGCCTTTGTTTGTTCTTTTATGGTATGTTATAAATTATAGCAGTTTTTATCGTAACCACATTAGAATTTTTCATGCGTTTTGGATATGGTTTCTCAGTTCTACTTAACTCTGATTTGTGTGAGAATAAGAAGACAGATGAACAGAGACAGAAGGAGAAATAAAGTGGAGGAGGAGGACAGATATTTGTGGTCAGAAGGAAAGAGTCTGCGGGGTACCCGTTGTCTTCTAGATTATAATTAGGTATTGTGGCCTTGGTATTTGTCCCTTCGACTCTCTCTCTCTCTCTCTCTCTCTCTCTCTCTCTCTCTCTCTCTCTCTCTCTCTCTCTCTCTCTCTCTCTTCCCATCCTTTCTCTCATCTCTCTCTCTCTCTCTCCTCTCTCTCTCCTCTCTCTCTCTCTCTCTCTCTCTCTCTCTCTCTCTCTCTCCATCCTTCCCTCTCCTTCCTCTCCCTCTCCCTCCTCTTGCCCCTCCCCTTATCTCCCCTCTCTGGTTATCTCTCTCCACTTATCTCTTTATAAGCGTGTTCATCTTTTCCCTTCCAGTCTCCCTTTTTGCACACAACCTTTAACGTCTCCTTCGATAACATATCACCGCCAAGAGTATTAGTTAATTTAACCTCGGTTGTGCTAACGACTTTCAGCCAAACGAACTACTTGAAACTGCCCTAATTACGGTCTCTTCCTGTTTAACTCCCCTCCCCCTCCTCAAGTAACTTACTCCTGCACGCACAAACAACCTTCTTCGGGTTGTATTTCATACGATTGGTCATTTGGGTTATTTACGTTTTACTTTAGGCAGTGATCGGGCCTTTTAAGGGAAGGGTGGGGGTGGGATTTCATGTTACCTTCATTCTTCCTTATTTTATATTTATGTATTTATGCACGTAGGAAGAGAGAGGGAAACAAGGCTAGAAATGAGGAATTTAGTGATAAAAATGAAAGAGGAAAAAAAAAGTAACTAGAAAATTAAAGGAACAAATAAGGAAAAAGGAATCTGTTTGTTGTAAGGTGGGTTATTTGGTATCAAAGCGAATTAAAAAATACTCACTGAAATCATACTGATGATTGGAAAAAGATAAAACGGAGAGGGGAATAAATTTAGGAGAACAGAGGGACGCGATCAAAAAAAAAATGGAGAGGAAAGAGAAGGAAAGAAGGAAATTATGCGAGAGAGGAAGGAGAAGGAAGTTATGCGAAGTAAATACAATAGAAGGAAAAAATTAGAATAAAGAAGAGAAATGGGAACGGAATTTGAAACAAAAAATAAGAAAAACGCGAACGAAAATTGAGAAAGAAGAAGAAGAAGCAAAAGTCTCACAAACGAGAACAGAATAGATTAAGTCGAGAATCAGTTATTCTCTTTTCCAGGAAGAGGTCGAGGAGGAGTGAAAGCAAAAGAAACAAGAGTGACCTTTCTTGCCCCGGGCTCTACCCACCAAGCACAGAGCTAGTACGTGAAGGTACTAGCCAGTAGCTGGTGTGGAGGAGCGAGGCTGTTTGGTGTCAGTGGTGTAAAGGAGCGAGGCTGCGTTAGTTACATTTAGTGTGTTTGTTAAAATGTTTTGATTTAGTGTGCATTTCGTTAAGGTTGAAACGTTTTGCTTAACGCTAGTGATAAACGTATCTTGCGATGTTATTTGAAATAACAAATACAAAGAGTTGAGGATTGAAGTCTAAGGTTCACTTTCAACGTGCAGAGGATAAAATGCATTCAGGTAAGTGATCCGCCTTTTGATAATACATTGGAACTATTGCGTTTGGTTTATTTGGTTTTAATTTGTAGAAATACACGGTTTCTAGCGACACGTGTTTCGAAATCGAATAATGTGACTGTTTAAGTTCAGGAAGGTGTCGAAAATATCCGTCTCTTACTATAGACGAAATAATAATAATAATAATAATAATAATAATAATAATAATAATAATAATAATAATAATAATAATAATGCTACGCCAGTGGGTCTTTGTCTCTGTTCGAAACATGTGTTAACATGAAGGGACCTGGGCAACATGACGTCAGCTGGCTGTGAGCGGAGGAGCGGAGGAACAAGCCAGGAGACGCAGTTGGGTGCTGCTCCTGTGAAGACCTCGTGTGTGCCCTTGTGACCTGAGATAAACCTAGTGTTGCCCTGTTATAAGCTGTATTGTGCTGTGTGACATGCTGGTTTCCCCCCTGTATTGTGCCTATAGAAAGTTAACGTGTAAATAACTTGTGGAAATAAAGGAAAGACTGTCATTTTGTGTTTACTTCGTGCCCTGCCGTCGCCACTTGGCGTTTCCTCTCCTGGTGTTCTGGGACGCTGTGGTGCTCGGTGCCTCTTGGAGCTGTTCAGTGTTCACGACCCTGTGAATAGCACGCCGTCTGCCTAGCCTGCCTTGCGTTGGTGGCAGAGAGACGAGGCGGTCGGCGTAACAACAATAATAATAATAATAATAATTAGGATTAGGATTAGAATTAGAATAAATCAGGAGACAGACAGGCCGGACGCACATTAACAGGTAGATAACATTTGTATGAAAGAGGAAATCAGATGAAAACAGGAAAGTCGTAAATAAAGAAATACATACTTGAGCAAGCAGAGGGCTCAGAAGTTACATTGTAAACGATGAAGTTTTCTTGTACTCTCGTAATTTTCAAACACATACGTTATGTTGTAAGTAATGTTATACGATTGCTAACTTGCAAGGTTGTTGTCCCGTCCGACGAATCAAACCACAAAACATTGTGAAACCTAACCGCTGATTTCGTTACTAAGTAGATTTGTGGTCGATTCCAGTGCGTTGAAAATAATAATTGTTGAATAGTTTGAGAAACATGTTGAACTTGTCCCGTTACCCCTTTGCAAATCAGTCGGTATGAATAAGCTATATAATCTTAATTTAGTATAAGTACAAGGATTTACACTTTTATATAAGTAGTATCCAGAAAAAAACAAATATTTATGCATAATTACATGTCATGAAATACAGGTATATGGAACAACAATAAAGGTGGATAAATATTTATGCTCGTTTTTAACCGAGTTCCCTTTTTTCATCCCAGTCAGTTAGTACTCCCCATTGATCATTAGATAATCAACCAGAAAAAATGACTTAACAACGATAGACAAGAATATTAAATGACCAAGAATGCACACTTTTAAATAACTAGTTGTGAGAATAAGCTTGTTGTGGCGGTCACTTATTTCTCCAGAAGCTCAAATAAGGTATTTCGGAGCTTCATTCGAATGGGACAAGGCTTCGCTCATTCGTGACTTAACCCCCTTGACTCTAGGCTTTCCCTCATGGTCTGGCACTTCCTTTCTGAACGTGCTTTGGCCGGTGTGCTGTCAAGCGCGTGCTTTTTCTTCCTTTTATGATCGCACGTCCGCCCTTTCACAGTTGTCTGGATTACATGATATGAATTTGTTTATCATGATGTGCGTGCGAGCCAATTAATACAGGGGTGGTATCAATGTGAATAAGTTGTGGAAAGTATTATGTTAAGTGGATCGGAGTCAGATACGTGTGTCCTTGTTACAGCACGCGTTCACATACAGATGCGCGCACAGTGAGACAGAGAGGCAGGCAGACGGACAGACGGATGGGCAGAAAGACAGGCAGATAGGCACACAGACAGGCAGACAGAAAGACACAGATAGTCAGACAGACAGCAAGGCAAGCAGATAGTAGACACAGAACGACAAACAAACAGGCAAACAGAAAGGCAGGCAAGCAGAGCCAAAAGAGAGAGAAAGCAAGCGAGAGACAGACAGACGGAAAGAGAAATGAATAATAATAGAAGTGAGAGTAGTAGTAGTAATAATAATAATAAGAAGAAGAAGAAGAAGAAGAGAGACAGACAGGTACTCAGTGAGAAGGGAGAGGAGAGAGAAAACGAGAACGAGAGGGAAGCAAGGAGAAATGGACATTAAAGAGGGGAGAGGGAGAGAGGGACGAAAGAGAAGAAAAGAGGGAGAGAGAGGGAGACAGGAGGAGAGGGAGGGAGAGAGAGGAGGAGAGGGAGGAGAGAGAGAGAGAGAGAAACGTTCCATTAACGTGTTGTTCCGCGTGAGTGAAAATACCTCAGTGATGACAAATTTGCATACCTTGGCGGTAAACATGTCATGGTGTAATGCCTCTCTGCCGGTTTTGATATAAGAATACTTTTTTATATCTGAGGAATTTGAGTTTTTAAATAGCATTTGTTGAAGTATTTGTCAGATTTTTAAATAACAATAATTGTAGAAGGAAACAGCAAGAAAGAAAACGTAGACTGAGGAAAAGAATTATTAAAGGGTAACTGCCTGAATTTGGACGACCGTGAGAATTGATATATGACGGCGTATTGTGTCTTTAATGAGCGCGAAATGGGTTTCTGTTTTCGCATTTGAAAGGTTTTTGGTTTTGCCTAATATTTGTACTTAAATTGTCCCTTAATAAAAGTGGTATAAATTGATAATGAGTAGTGTACCACAGAATATTTAAATGAACATTCTTCTGAGTACGTTGTCGTAAGGAAAAGATTGAATTGTGATTGTAAAGAAGAAAATATTAATGAATAGGTACGGAGTACCTATTCATGTATGTATGTATATATATATATATATATATATATATATATATATATTATATGTATTATATATGTATATATGTATATATATGTATTATATGTATATGTATATATATGTATATATATGTGTATATATATGTATATATATGTGTATATATATGTATATGTATTATATATATGTATATATATATGTATAATATGTATATATATACGTATAACGGTAGGTTCATGTCTGAGCCGCCGTGGTCACAGCATGACACTTAATTGTAGTTTTCATGTTGTGATGCTCTTTGGAGTGAGTACGTGGTAGGGTCCCCAGTTCCTTTCCACGGAGAGTGCCGGTGGTACCTTTTAGGTAATCATTCTCTCTATTTATCCGGGCATGTGACCAGCACTTGACTTTGGGCTGGCTTGGCCACCCAGTGGCTAGGTAGGCAATCAAGGTGAAGTTCCTTGCCCAAGGGAACAACACGGCGGTCGGTGACTCGAACCCTCGAATTCAGATTGCCGTCGTGACAGTCTTGAGTCCAACGCTCTAACCATTCGGCCACCGTGCCTTGATATGTATGTATATATGTATGTATATATGTATATACATGTATATACATGTATATACATGTATATACATGTATATATATTTATATATATGTATATATATATATATATATATATATATATACATGTATTTACATGTATATACATGTATATACATGTATATACATATATATATATGTATATATATATATATATAATATATATAATATATAATATATAGTATATATATAATATATATGTATATATTAATATAATATGTAATATATAATATATATGTATTATAATATATATGTATATATATAATATATTATGTATATATATATATTATATTATGTTATATATATATGTATATATAAATGTATATATATAATATATATGTATATATGTATATATTTATATATATGTATGTATATGTATATACATATATGTATGTATATATGTATATACATATATGTATGTATATATGTATATACATATATGTATTTATATATGTATATACATATTTATATTGTATTATATAATTATGTATATAATTGTATGATACATATATATATGTATATATATGTTATATACATATATGTATGTATATATGTATATACATATATATATGTATATACATATATGTATGTATATATGTATATACATATATGTATGTATATATGTATATACATATATATGGAAGAAAAACTCACAATACAAAAAATAGATTGTATTGTGGGTTTTTCTTCCATTGTATCAGCACGGAAGAGTGTTTTGCTATTCATACATATATATGTATATACATACATATATATGTATATATGTATATACAAATATATACATATACATATATATATATATATATATATATATATATATATATATGTATATGTAGGTATATGTGTGTATATGTATATAATGGTATATATATACATGTATAGATATATATTTATGTATATATATGTGTGTGTGTGTGTGTGTGTGTGTGTGTGTGTGTGTCTGCATGTGTGTATGTGTCTGTTTGCGTGCATATTATGCAGTAGCTTGACTCGAATATATGTAAGCAAAAGAAGAACGATAACAATGATATCGATAATGATAATATTAATAATACCGATAATTATGATAATGGTGAAGTGATCCCTCAGCCTCCCCCTCACTCCTCCCCCATCCCTTCTCCTTACCCCAGCCACCTCCCCCTTCCTCTCCCACTCCTCCACCCACATTCCGTGACGTCTTTCCCATTACCCTCCCTCCCTACGCGCCCCCTTTCCTCTTTACACCCTTCCCCTCCTCCCAACCCTCATGACCACGACCTTGAGTTAGCTTTTCTTCATTCGAAGAGGACTCTTGTATTGGTTGGAAGTTCCATTCTTCGCCTGTCTCTGTCTGCTTTCTTTTTCCTATTTTTTGAATTCTTGCATGCTACATCACCTTTCCTGAGGTTTTCTTCTTCCTCTCCCTCTCAATCTCTTTATGTTATGATGCTCGTCTTTGTAGTCTGCTCTCTCTCTCTCTCTCTCTCTCAGGCTCTCTCTCTGAGTCTCTTTCTCTCTCTCTCTCTTCTCTCGAGCTCTCTCTCTCTCTCGTCTCTCTCTCTTTCTTTCTCTCTTTTCTTCTCTCTTCTCTCTCTCTCTCTCTCTCTCTCTCTCTCTCTCTCTCTCTCTCTCTCTCTCTCTCCTTCCATCACTCTTTCTTTGAATTCCTTTTGATATTTGATATATTTGCGTGTTTGCTTGCTGTCTCCTTTTTTATTCCAAGTGATGAAAACAACTATAACATTTGACAGAGATCTGATAAATAATATGACTGGTATAATCAGTATACATAATTTCTTGAAGCATGTTTCGAATATTGTTGTAAGAGGCTTCGAAGCTTCACTCCCTCCGAACTTTATTTGTTGACTGTACTTGTCACTCCATACAGACGGAAGGCAGACCGAATGGAGCGGATGTGGAAGGCTGTTATAATCACACTTATTTCACCTGATCTGCTTCTCGTCTCTAATCGTTACGTTTGTGAAAGCGTTGTGGTTTCAGGGTTAAGATGAGATTGGTATTAAAGGTGATTTACAATCGTG
>NC_051428.1:6688272-6700172 GCF_015228065.2 Penaeus monodon | reverse complement strand
GGGGGAGTGAGGGAGAGGGAGAGAGAGAGAGACCGTGAGGGAGAGAGAGAGAGAGACCGTGAGGGAGAGAGAGAGAGAGAGACCGTGAGGGAGAGAGAGAGAGAGACCGTGAGGGAGAGAGAGAGAGAGAGAGAGAGAGAGAGAGAGAGAGAGAGAGAGAGAGAGAGAGAGGAGAGAGAGAGAGAGAGAGAGACCGTGAGAGAGAGAGCGAGAGCGAATATCCCCTACCTTATCTCTAATCAGATCACGTGAAGTGGAGAAGACTGTGAGGAACAGGAACAGGAGCGAAATGAGAAGACAGGAGGCCAAGCAGTGATGCAATCTAGTTTCATCTCTTCCCTGCATCCTTCTGCCATGTGGAGAAGGGGGAGGGAGGGAAGGAAAGGGAGGGAGGGAGGAGATGAGGGAAGGGAAGCGAGGAGAGAGACAGGGAGGGAGGGAGGGAGAGTGAGGGGAACACCTGTTTACCTCTAACACTTGTGGAGTGTTTGCCCCCCTCAGGGCCAGTGGATCAAGCCATTTAGTATAAAAAAATAGAAAACAGATAAGCGCATCTAATAAAGACATTTTAAAAGCGATAGTTGACTCAAATAACAATGGCTCAAGCTCAATAAATATTTCCTCGTAAGTCCCATCCTCTCTTTTTCTACTCTTATCTATATATCCCTCTCCCCCTCTTCCTCCGTCTCTCTCTCTCCTCTCTCCCTCGATTCTTCCCTTCCACATTCTTACACTCTCCCCTCTCCCTCCCTTCTTGCTTCCTCCCTTTTTCCTCCCTTCTTACTATCCCCCTCCCTCCCGTCCCCACCCCTCCAGTGGCTACAGTATTGGCGAAATCGACCGAGTGTCGAGCGTGTTTCGGAGGCGCCGTCGAAGCCGCGAATCTACGCGGTAGATTCTGCGTGAGAGACGGATGCAGGAACACGCAAACTGCTGTTACCTTGTTCTCCCACACACACTGATCATTTCGCTCTTATTTTTCTTTCTCTGTTCCCTCGTATTTTATGGATCCCCTTTTTCTTTGTTCTTTCTCTCTCCCCTTGAATTTTTATTTTTTTTTTAATGTCTTTGCTTGTAAATTCTCGGTGAAAACAGCTCCCCCCCCCCCCCGTGTAAACTCTTTGAGGTGAAGCAGATGCAAGAACACCTGTTTTATTATCCTCCTTGTGCACTCCTTGTTCGGGGAAATATGCAAGAACATGTGTTTATATCAACCCTTTTCATTCCTCTCCTCATTCTCCTGTATTTCCACCTCTCCTCGTCCTCCTTTACGTATATTTGCATCTAGATATTCCTATTGAATGGGAGGAAGTACGAAAAAGGGGACTTTTGTATGGGGAGCAGGTTTCGAGTCTCAGGAGGAGCAGTTCGACGGTGGAACGCGAATTGATCTTGGTCGTTGGTGTGACGTCACGATCAGCTGGTTGGGTTGAGTTGCCAGTGATGTTTATTTTGTGCTTTTTGTGTGTGTGTGTGTGTTTGTGTGTGTGTGTGTGTGTGTGTGTGTGTGTGTGTGTGTGTGTGTGTGTGTGTGTGTGTGTGTGTGTGTGTGCGTGCGTGCGCGTGCGCGTGCGCGTGCGCGTGCGTGTGTCTGTCTGTCTGTCTGTCTGTCTGTCTGTCTGTCTGTCTATCTGTCTGTTGGTGTCTACGTACCTGTCTCGTGTATATTATTGAATCTCAAGTATATATCTATGAGCATTTTTTTTCTATCGGGTGCTTGAACACAATCCCCTCGTCCATGCGGTGACAATTTCCCCACTGGCAAAATAACGAAAAAAGAGGCAAAACAACTCCAGTGAAAATTTAGCGACACGAATCCATAATCTGAACCGGAAGTACCAGTATGCGGGTCTCTCATCGGACGCCAGGGGATCGATATGTATTTATGTACGTTATTCATCTACAAGAGGTACATACACAAACAAAATGAGTATTTGTGTGTGTGTGTGTGTGTGATGGTAGCTAAGAAACGTTTTTATTAATCATATTCAGAATGTAAATATATTCACAACCAAAATAATGGCAGTGATAACGTTGGGAAATGAAGAAACAGGGTAAAGAAAATGTAAGTAAAGAAAACGAGAGGAAAGTGAAAAAAAAAAACTTTTTCATTGTCATTGGAAAGAGGTTCTCAGGATGGGGGAGGGGGGAATGAGGGCATACGGTTAGATAATGGGGCAATTGACATTTTTGTGAACCAATGGGAGGTAATGGCGGTGTTACGGGAGAAGGAGGAGAAGAAGGAAGGAAGGGAAGTAGGAGAAGGAGTAAGAGGAAGAGGAGAAGGAAGAACAGGAGTTGTAGGAGGAAAATAGGGGATGGGAGAGGGAAGGGGTGTGATGGGAAGGCCGAACCGCTGCTCCAGGAAAGAAATCGATGGAATAATGGAGGTTTATATGTTTGTGTGCCTGTGGGGATAAGGGAGGGGTAGGGGGATAGGTGGGGCGGAGGCGCAGCGATCGATAGATGTTGTGTTTGTGATGTTGAGCTGAGAGGTGCCTCATATACTTGCTTTGAGCTGAGAGGTGCCTCATATACTTGCTTTGAGCTGAGAGGTGCCTCATATACTTGCTTTGAGCTGAGGGGTGCCTCATATACTTGCTTTGAGCTGAAAGGTGCCTCATATACTTGCTTTGAGCTGAGAGGTGCCTCATATACTTGCTTTGAGCTGAGAGGTGCCTCATATACTTGCTTTGAGCTGAGAGGTGCCTCATATACTTGCTTTGAGCTGAGAGGTGCCTCATATACTTGCTTTGAGTGAGATGGTGCCTCATATACTTGCTTTGAGCTGAGAGGTGCCTCATTACTTGCTTTGAGCTGAGAGGTGCCTCATATACTTGCTTTGAGCTGAGAGGTGCCTCATATAACTGCTTTGAGCTGAGAGGTGCCTCATATACTTGCTTTGAGCTGAGAGGTGCCTCATATACTTGCTTTGAGCTGAAAGGTGCCTCATATACTTGCTATTCTGTGTGGACTATTACTACTCTTATTGTAATTGTTATTATTATTTTTATCCGGAATGTTCTGTTATCAGCTAAGCCTATTGGTATTGTTATGGTTGTTCATAGTATTACTGTAATTACTGTTGTCATTATATCCGTTATTATCATCGTTATCAAGCACTGTAATCACCATGAACGGTATTAATTTTCGTTCCTTTAATCACCATAAACATCATCTATTTCGAAATTCTTTCCCTTTAACATTATGGGAAAAACACCCAGTTAGATTTAAGTAGAAAAATACGGCAAAAATAATCACCCTCGGTATTTTCGAAGAAAGTTAATGTATGGTGATTTCCTTCGTAAATCTCATGAATAAATCACCATAATTAGTGACCTCATCGTCCAGACATCAGCTGACTCAGTCAACAAACTCGGAACACGTTCCAGACAGCAAGCACCAATCAATAACAATTCCGCAACGACAGACACTGAGGCTAACGTGTAACTGTGTCAAACAGAAAAAAATACAAAAACAGAAGAAATATATGTATATATATAAATATATATATATATATATCTTCAAATGAGACTCATCTTTTCATAAATTCTTTTATATAGTATCTCTTTTTTATTATATCAATATGGTAAGAGTATTTTGCCATTCGATGTGGATTTGATGACGTCACGATCCAGCTAGACTTGTTTGGGCTCCCGAGCGCCGCGTGGTGGCGGGACTGCGAACTAGAGCGCTATGACAGACACGTGTTATGGCGATCAAGAAACGGCGAGGGATTCGTCGGGCGGGCTTGCGAAGTAGTTCCTTGGGTGATCCCGTTTCTTAATTTGTTGTCTAGGAAAAATACATGCGATGAATAGGCAAAATGGTAGCAATGAGGGTATGTACCAGATAGGGTAAACGAATTCCGTGGGATGTTCTACGTACCCACGCGAATTAGCGAGGACGAGGGGAGTGAATGCAACGAGTTGGATGTGGGTTGCAAGGCAGCTGTGACGTGTGGCACTCACGCAGCTGCGTGGCACGTCTTGGGTAGCAGAGATAACCAGTCGAGAGGATGATGAGACGCCACAATGAAATCACTCCTCTCTTCCCCGCGACCTCATTTCGCTTGCTCGTTCTAAAACCTTTTTTTCTATTATTCCCTCTCTCTCTCTCTCTCTCTCTCTCTCTCTCTCTCTCTCTCTCTCTCTCTCTCTCTCTCTCTCTCTCTCTCTCTCTCTCTCTCTCTCTCTCTCTCTCTCTCTTTCTCACTCTCTCTCTCCTTCTCCTTTTCCTTTCCCTTCCCTGTCCCTTCTAATATCTCCCCTCATATTCTTTCTCTCTCTCCTCCCTCTCCTTTCCTCCCTCCTTCCTTACCCTTCCCTCCCTTCCTCCATCTCTCTCCTCTCTCTCTCTCTCTCTCTCTCTCTCTCTCTCTCTCTCTCCCTCTCCCTCTCCCTCTCCCTCTCCCTCTCTCTCTCTCTCTCTCCATCTCCATCTCCCTCTCCATCTCCATCTCCCTCTCTCTCACTCACTCACTCACTCTCCCTCCTTCCTCTCTCCCTCCTCCCTCCCTTCCTCCCTTCCTTCCTCTCTCTCCTCTCTCTCTCTCGTCGTTCGTTTCGCTTCCCCCCCTTTCTCCCCCTCCTCCCCCCTCTTTCCCCCCCTTCGACCTCCATCCTCGTCCGCGCCCCCTTCTCCCTTCTCTTCCCCTTCCTCCCTGGCCTCCGTCAGCCTACCTCCCCTTACTTCCCGTCCTCCTTGCCCCTCCTCTTCCCTATCATTCCCTCCCTTCTTCCGTCCTTCATAACTCTCACCATCGTTCCTCCTATCTGCTTCCCATTCCCTCTCCCTGTTTCTCTCTTAATTTCCCACCCTTCTTCACTCTTCCCCCTCCCTCTTCCTATCTCTCCCCCCTACCTGACTACCCCTCCTTCCTTTCTCCCTCCCGTACAGCTTCTTTAGCCCCTCCCCACCTCCCTCTCCCCCCTCCTTTCATCCATCCCTCCTTATTTATCTCCTCAACCTTCTGTCCCTCTTCTAACCCTCACCCTTTTTCACCACCCTCCCTCCCCTCCCCTCCTCCTCCACTCCTTTCTCTTTCCCCCTTATTTACTCTCCTTCCCACCTCCCTCCCTCTCTCCCTTCCTCCCTCCCTCTCTCCGTCCTCCACCTGGCTCTTATCGATAGTCACGTCCAGACCCATGACCTTTCAAGTGCCAAAAGGTCTTGTAGGGGAATTTTACGCTCTTGACCTTGTTCACTACGCTTGGTTCGTTCGCGGGCCACTTCCTTGAAGATTTGGATGAAGAAGGGAGGGAGGTGGCAAGGTCTCCTCTCTCTCTCTCTCTCTCTCTCTCTCTCTCTCTCTCTCTCTCTCTCTCTCTCTCTCTCTCTCTCTCTCTCTCTCTCTCTCTCTGTCTTGTTTTATTTATGAATGCAACTCTTCAGGTACGATGAATATAATTAAGAAAATATCACTTTATATTTTTTTCCATTTCCTCAATTTGAGCATATGAGAATGAATGACCATTGTTATTTTTGGTATTATCATCATCATCATCATTTTGTTATGGTGATGATAATACTCCTCTTAGTATCAGCCATAAGCATTGGATGTCAAAATAAATGTGTGTGTGTGTGTGTGTGTGTGTGTGTGTGTGTGTGTATGTAGATAGATAGATAGCTAGATAGACAAGCCCTATATATTCCGAAGCAGCATCCCCCCCCACTCTCTTTATTGGTTTGCACTGCCTCACATCCTGATTTTAATCCAAGTTTTTACCTTAAAATAGTCTTGTTAATCCTCAGCGGTTCCCACGAGTATCGGATGACGTAGCGGGGTAAACATCACTGCTTATACCGAGGACTCTGTTTCCACCCAGGATGATGAAGCTGAATCGGGTTCAGTCCTCGCTAATGAACAGGGGAGTTTGCTCTAGAGGGAAAGGTTAATTGCCATGCCAGGCACCGCTTTTCTGTTGGCGTCATTGTTGGTGTTGGTATCATGGCACCATCATGATCGTCATCTTTGGCAGTGTTCATTATCAATTGTTATTGTTATCGCTATTGTTGGTGTTATTATTATTATTGTTATCATCATTATCATTATCATTCTTATTATCATTATCATTATTAATATTATCATAGTTACCATCATCATCATCATCATCATCATCACCATTATCATTATCATTATCACAATTGATGTTATCATAATTATCATTGTCGTTACTCTTATTATTGTTGTTGTTATTATTATTATTATTATTATTATTATTATTATTATTATTATTATTATTATTATTATTATTACTGTTATTATTATTACACTCGCTTATTAATAATGCTATTTTTATTATCATCTTTAATATCACTCAGCACTACTTGTATCTAGTCCTTGCCCTCATTATTTACATTGTTTTTATGATCGTTGCAATAATGATAATAATGACATCATCATAGTCATAATCAATATGTTGATGATGAATAAGCAGTAAAGCACTGACGAATGTTGTTGACGTGTTGCGTTTTACTCATTATCAACGCGATGTACTTATCATTCTCTTGTTGCTGTTGCATTGAACCCCGTGCAGAGAACAGTGGAAAACAAAACACGAGACAACAGTTGACGTCATTGCTTAGTAAGGACGAGCATCACAACTTCACGAGCTGCAACTGACCAACCGCATTGCAAAAGTGTGCAACTTAGACGAGCGCACAGGAAACTGATTTCAACAGGAAAAAGTGGTCGGTTACCTTCACCCGCTGGTAGCATGTGAAGGGGGGGGGACGGGAGGAGGAGAGGGGGAGATAAGAGGGAGCGGTAAGGTGGTTATCGTAAGGGACTGGAGATGTAAGGTGTGCACGCGCACGCACGCACGTACTTGCTGGCTGGCTCGCTCACTCACTCACCCACTCACTCACTTACTCTCTCACCCACTTACTCACTCACTCACTCACTCACTCACTCACTCACTCACTCACTCACTCACTCACTCACCCACCCACCCACCCATCCACTCACCCACTTACTCACTCACCCACTTACTCACCCACTTACCCAATTACTCACCCACTTACTCTTTCACTCACCCACTCACTCACTCACCCAATCACTCACCCACCCAATCACTCACCCACCCACTTACTCACCCACTCAATAAAACATGATATAAACATGCAAATGATTGGACACAAGCGAAATAGCGCCCCCCCCCCCCCCCTCAAAAACGGGGAAGTCTAGAAAAGCGGGCAGCCAGCCTCCGACCGACCGCCTCCGCTGCCTCGCGCCGCAGCGAAACTCGGAGCAGGTGATAAGACTATCAATCCTTGATAAGGATTGATGCGGACTTGGGCGATATCGGGATGCGATATTACGGTCCTTGTTCTTGATTTGATTATCTTTTACGGCTCTTATTAAGGGCAGTGTTTGTAAAGGCGATGGGTAATGATGGTGATAGTTGTGGTGATGATGATGGTTGTAATAATGATAACAAGTGTGATGGTGATGTTGATATTTACGAGGAAAATGTTGATTATGACGATATAATCCTAAGAAGGGCGACCTATTTTCATATTTCTTCCAGAAATTATAATATTAACTAGTTAAATTCTATTTGAATCATTAAAAAACAGTTAGGAGCCGAAAAATATAATTATTAATGGATATCTGCAGAATAGCAACCAACTTTTTAAATAATGATAAACGATGTTTTTATGAACAGGAGTGAGGTTCCTATGTGAGAGTTGCCAAGTTGCAAATTTAAGGTCTCGTTTTCTTTCGTTTGATAAAGAAAACGGAGAAAAGGTAAAAGGGGAATTTTTTTTTTTTTTTTTAATGAAATACGAGGATGTCTCGGGGAATCCACTGCGTTTCTGTAAGGGCGTTACCCACCCTTTATATACATAGATAGAGGGATAGTTATATAAGCGCGAGTGTGTGTATGTGTGTGTGTGTCTGCCTGCCTGTGTCTGTCTGTGCCTGTGCCTGCATCTGTGTGCGCCCCCCCCCCCCCATCCGCGTCCGCCCGAGGAGCGGCGGGGGGGAGGGGGGGGGGGCGGGGGAGGCGGGCGGAGCGAGGCTTGGAGGCGCGGTCTCGTCGCCACAGGCCTCGCAGGCGATCAGTTTTTGTCTCCGCCGTTCTTGGTAACAGTCGGGGTCTTGGTATTGCTTTTTTTTCCCCTTTCCTTTTATATTTATTCGTTGCTGAAGACGCTGCACGGATTCGTACAGTTTTATTGACTTTCATTAACGATTCGTCATTTATATATACGCACAGGTAGGGAGGGAGGAGAGAGAGAGAGAGAGAGAGAGAGAGAGAGAGAGAGAGAGAGAGAGAGGAAACTCAAAGTTTATGCGTATTTCGTTCATAAATTCCTTCCTTTCGACTCGCTTCTCATTCATATCTCACCCACATGACCAGTTTCACCTTCCCTCTTCCCTTTTAAACCAATAAAATGTACTTTTTTGTACACATGCGGCCGACACAAGGAAGAAGGTGTGTAAACCAGACCATTAAATGAGCGTCTCGACTGTACACTCTGTACATGTAGACTACTGATCAAGATGTACTTCCGATGTACTCAACCCCCTGCCTCTCATAATGGGGGGGATGTACTAAAAATGTACTTTCATATTCCGCACCTTCGTATGCCAGCCTCGTACATACACACAGTACCACAAGGCAGGAAAGTATTCCCTGGTAATACCTGTGTAATTACGGTGCAATTAAGTGCAAAACCCGTTATGGCACGTGTGCGGTAATCAGGTTGAGGAAAACGGTAAACGGCAATGATGGAAAGGGAGGGGAGGGGAGGGGGGAACAGGGTAGTAAAAGGGAAAGGGGAAGGGGGGAGGCGAGGAGTGGTGGGGGTGCGAAGTAATAGGTAGAAAGTATGAATAAAATGTTATAGTAGGATAAGTCCATGAAGGGTCTGTGGAATGTTTTACTTAATAGAACGCGGTATGGGTATAACATTTTTGTATAGGACGTAGATAGATGTATAGATGAGTAGATATATATTCAGTATCTATATGATAATACGTGTGTGTGTGTGTGTGTGTGTGTGTTTGTGTGCGCGTGCGTGTATGTATGTATGTATGAATTTTACAAATGCATATTGATATAGATCTACACATATACACTACATACGATATAAATCTCCGAGTTTGAGAACAAAGGCGAATAACCACGAAAGAAACGGAGGGAAATGCTCTTAAATACAGCTGCTGCTGCCATTGTATTCGTAGAAGGGGGATGTATTAAGGAAAGGAGAGAGAGAAGGAAGACAAAGAGTAAACGTCTACAAAAGGGAAGGAGAAGGAAAAGGTGGGGCGAGGGGGAGGTGGGGAAGGGGGGAAGGGGAGAGGGGGCTGGTCAAGAGGGAAGTGGGACTGCATTCCCCCACACCCTTTGTAGTTTTTTTTTATATAGTTTTCTTTCTTTCTCTCTCCCTTTCCTTCCTGTTTCATCTCTCTCTTTCTCTTTCTCCCTCTCTCCTTCCCTCCTCCCTTCTTCCTTCCCTTCTTCCCTTCCTCCTTCCTCCTTCCCCTTCTTCCCTCCCTCCTTCCTTCCTTTCCTGCCCCCTTCTTTCCCTCCTTCCCTCTTCTCCCCCCCCCCCCATTTTATCTCCATCTCTCCCCACCTTCTGTCCCCGAAGTTGAAAATGAAGATTATGGCAAATATTACCAAAGTGTAAAGAAAATGCCAACCACTCGGGATCCGGTGTTGCAGAATGAGTTAACAAGTTGCAAAAGAAAAGTTAATTGTTTACTTCTTAATTAAAAGTTGTCAAGATTTAATGCGGGTTTCACACAATTGCTTTTCTTTCAATTGTTCAATTTCGTGAAAAATACGGTTCAATGATTTGTTTTACCGCAGATCGTCATTCTCTTGATTGCAATTGAGCGATGCAATGAGAGCAAAGCATGCAAAATAGGAAGCAAAACGTAATTGATGAAATAAAAAGGGGGAAAATCTAATCCGGTTGAGGTGCCGGTTAGTTCATATTTCTCCGGCGCGTGGTCTATGGAGGGAAACAATGTGGATTTCCAAAACTCTTTGCCATTTGTTTTCATTACCAAATATTCATATTATTAAAGACCTCAAGCTTCAATATGTGCTTGGGATTTTCTTTTTTTCTCTCTCTTTCTTTTTAATACGAAAATAATCTGGTACGCATAACTGGCAACTTCTTTTCCGTCATATTGCTCTAGCTGGCTGCGTTCGTTTCCTTGACCTTGGCTTAAACTTTCGCTGCCCGGGTTAACTCCTTTTTTCTGAGGGGGAGGGGGGAGGCTGGGGAAGTGGGAGTGGGGGAGGATAGGGGGAGGTGGGAAGGATACAGTCAGAGTTGGGGGGACGAGAGGTAGGAAAAAAGGGTGAAGTTGGGGAGGGGGTTTGAGAAAATTGGGAAGGCTCGAGGTGTTGGGGACGTTTGGTTTATTTTTCTATATTATTTACTTATTTATTTATTTATTTATTTGTGTGTGGAAAGGTAATAGTATTAGGGCAACAAATAGCGGGGGGGGGGGGGATGAAACAAGGGTTGAGAGGGGAGATAAGGCGGCAGGGGGGAAGGGGGGGGTGAGGTAAGTCCTCCTGAGGTGTGGGTGATTGGGTCGGGTGGGGGTGGGGGTGGGGGGTAGGGGTCAGGGGGCTGAGATTAGGCTAAGAATGTGCATTGTTATTATCCGCCCTTTAACGCCTTTTTTAAAGTACAGGAGCTTTAGTTTCCTGATTTATTGAGAAAAAAAACATTAAAAAAGAGGATTATATTTCATTAAAAAGCATATGATTTTTTTACTCAGGTATTGTGTTGTTGGTGACTTTATTAGAGATGAAAAAGGAGGTTTTTGTGTGTGAGAAAAAAGTGTGAGATTCTTATCTTTTTCAAGGTTCTTTTCCTTTCCTTGAATAATTATTTGTTACTTTGTTTTAGTGATGCAACGAGAGCAAAATATTCTCTTTTTTTAGCAACCACTTTATCTTTAATTTCTCCTTTCGTATTCTCTCTCTCTCTCTCTCTCTCTCTCTCTCTCTCTCTCTCTCTCTCTCTCCCCCTCTCTCTGTCTCCCTTTCCCTCCTCCCTCTTTCCATCCATCTCTCTCTCCCTCCCTCCCTCCCTCTCTCCCTCTCTCCCTCCCTCCTTCTCTCCCTCTCCCTTTCCCTCCCCCTCCCCCTCCCCTCCCCCTCCCTCTCTCTCTTCAGTACGAGTAAAATGGAAATTTCCAAGACGAGAGGCGGAAGATCGGCGGGAAAAGCCAAGCCCGTTTTCTGTCTTGTTCGAAAAACGGGTTTAAGGGGGTGGGGGAAGGGGGAAGGGGGTGAAGGGGAGGGAGTGGATGGGGAGGGGAGTAGATGGGTGGGGAATGGGGGTAGGGGATGGGTGGAGAGGGGGAGGAGGGGAAGAGGTGGATAGTGGGGGAAGGGGAAGAGGGTACGGAATTCCATACTCAATGCATATATTTTTTCTTGGTAAATATAGTACATTATATATGTATTTATTAATAAATGGTAATTAATTTCTCTTCTCCCCCTTTTCGCAATACAGCGCAGATTTTTCCTCTCCCTCTTCAGCACAGACTTGAGACGGACACGTTAAAGTCTGAAAGTTGAAATAGAAAAAAAGAAAGGGAGAGTGTAGTGACACGTCAACAGAAAAAAGAGAAACATATATAAGAAAAAGAAAGAAAACACCGACAGACGAAGGAAGAATTGATAAAGAAGGGAAAAGAATAAGGTGATAATAATAGTAATAATAATGATCGAAGTGCCACGTGCCGCGAGGAGGAAGACAGCGCGCGTGCATTAACGCCTGACCCCCCCCCCCTTCCCTCTCCCCCATCCCCCCACCGGGCGTGAGAAGGTCATGGAGGGCTGGTGACCTTAAGGGAGATTGACCCAGGTGGAGGAGCTGGACACCCCCCCCCCCGTCTCCTTTTTCTCCCCCTC
>NC_051428.1:6678272-6683272 GCF_015228065.2 Penaeus monodon | reverse complement strand
TGCAAAACACCCCACAACGAACCGCCAATTATGAGCCTATTAAGACCATGAGGCAGACATGCGCGCGGGGATCGGGAAGCGGGTCAGCTGATGCCGCCGCCGTTGTCATGGCAACCGCCAAGTGCGTCCCGGTGGGGCTTGGGGGGGGGGGGGTAAAGGATAAAGGGTGAAGGGAGTGGGGCGAAGATGGGAAGGGGAGTGGAGGGGTAAAGGGTGAGGGGCGAGGCTGGAGAGGGTGCCTGGGAGGGTAGAGAGAAAGGGAGAATTGAGTGGAGGGGAGGGCGCTAGGGAGGGCAGCGTGAAAGGGGAAGGGGTGGGAGGGTGGGTGATGCTAGAAAGGATAGGGATGAGGAGGGATGGTGTTACGAATGATATGAAGAGGGAAAGGGAGATAAGGGAGCTAGGAGGAGGATAGGGAGGAGGGAAAAGGGAGTTAAGTTGCTAGGAAGATTAGGGTGAGAGAGGAAAGGTTAGGGGTTGCCAGGGAGGGTAGGGAGGGGAGAGAAGTGGGTAGAGAATATCAGATTAGGATAAGAAGGCAGGGGGAGACAGGGAATGTCAGGGAAATTAGGGGGCAAGGGGGGGGTGACAAGTGAGGGTAAGAAGGAGAAAGGGGTAGCGAGTGCCAGGAAAGGGTAAGAAGGAGAAAGGGGTAGCGAGTGCCAGGAAAGGGTAAGAAGGAGAAAGGGGTAGCAAGTGCCAGGAAAGGGTAAGGAAGGGTGGAAAGGGAGAAGAGGGTGCCAAGTTGGGGCGTCGGAGAGGTATGCGGAGGTGATGGGAAAGGTAGGGAAGGGAGGGGAGGAGGTAGAGGCAAGGGAAAGAGGGGAGGAGGAAGAGGGGACGGGTCGTGTACCTCCCTCTGGTCACAGATGACAAGGACTTGATGACGTCACGAATATTTTTATATTCGATGATTTATGTATTTATTGTTTGTTTATTTTTTATTATTTGATGTTATTATAATTGATTAAGGAATTATAATTAATGAATAATTATTGCATATGTGAGTTAGAGAGAGAGATTGAATAATTTGCATCTATTCGTACATGATTCATCATTTTGCAAGAGGGTCATCGCGGATTCAAGTGTTAGTGATGACGAAGATGGCGAGAGAATGATAATGATAAACATTGTGGATTAGTGATGACGATGATTAGAAAAGACGTCATGTTTTTTCATACTTATGTAAATATTTATGTAATTGCGAAATATGTGGTAAGTCTGCCTTAAAAATCGTGATAATTTGTGATAGTGATAACGTAGAACTGTATTTATGTATTTGGAATATGCAACGATATGTATATGTAAACCAAGTAATTATTCATCACAGTTTGATGAAGATTAAGATATAATTCTCACAAGATTGGAAATGAAAATCCTTTAAATCTGCATGATTGTACTGGCAATTTGTGCAATAATAATATTCCTCTTAATGTTGATGATACGAAGAACAACAGTAATAATATAATAAAAACAACAGTACTAATGAGGATAATATAACAAAACAATAACGGCGATAACGATAAATGATAAACAGCGAAATGATAACAGTAACAATAGCATTAAATGATAAATAACGGAAACAGTAACAATAACAGCTGATGGTAACGATAAACGATAGATAACGAAATGACAAACAACGGAATAAACAGCAATAACAATATCTAACATCGATGTATAATAACGGAAACAGTAACAACAGTTGATGGCGATAAATAACAAACAAGACAGCGACAAATGACTAAAACACAATAACTCCAGCAGTGACGCAATGGCAGTTGCAAAGTCCAGCGCGGTTTTGCAGAGGAGCGAGTTGGTCCGAGAGAGGAGCTCGACTGGGGATGCTGGCCAGCGCCGGGCGGGCCGAGGGACTGGTTCTTGGCCTTCGTGAGGGGTTCTGCACCGGGGGGGGGGGGGCACACGGGGATACATGTAATATGGATGGAGGGGGGGGGGGCACACGGGGATACATGTAATATGGATGAGGGGGGGGGGGGGGGGGGGGGGCTCTGTGCGTGTTGTCATACCCGGATCGTGTTTTTCTTTTCTCCTTTTCCTTTTCTCATTTCTGCTCTCTCTCTCTCTCTCTCTCTCTCTCCTCTCTCTCTCTCCTCTCTCTCATCTCCTCCTCCTCCCCTCCCTCCTCTCTCTCTCCCTCTCCCCGCCCCTCTCTCTCCCTCTCTCCCTACTCTCTCTCTCTCTCTTAACTAGGCACTCCACAAGGGGGAGTATTGTCCCCTACACTATTTAATTACTTATTGCCTCTTTTCCTTTGCAAACTTACGTGAGTTAAGAAACCTATGGCAGTATCCATCATATCTATGACATTCTTATTCAGGTATTTGATAGGGGGGATTACATTCTACGGAGGTTTAGCAAAAAGTGTGCTTCCCTCGGACTCATAATCAACCCAATCAAAACTAAGTATATTTCGAGATCTCGTACACTACCTTACATTCCAAGGTTAGGAGGAAAAAACCTATTGCAAGAACTGACACCTATAAATATCTTGGTGTTATGGTGACTGCTCCCCACCTAAATGCCCCCGCAGTTCTCGCTTTACCAAGGATATTGTTCAAACATCAAGGAACGTTGCCTTGAGCGTTTAAAACCATTGCACTACCTAAGTAACAGATTATATGGTGCCTCCCTGAGAGTCCAAAGGGTTTTGATGTATATCTCCCTTGTTAGGTCCATGATAGACTATGCAAGCCCCAGTTCTTAGTATTTTCCACCAAGTGCCCTCAACCACTTGAAGTTTTACAGAACAAGGCCATGAGAATTATACTTGGAATGCCCAATGACTGCCAAAGTTCTCGTCATGAGGAAAGAGCTAGACCTCCCCTCTATTCACAGTCGCGTCATCCAAGTTAACACCATACTTGGCCCATCAGACTCCTGCAGATTCTACCCAACCACAAATCTCCAATATTCTCTCAAACGAGAATAAATACAGAGTTAGGCTACCCAAACCTCGAACTCCAATCTCATACATTCCAACTTGGAATGGAAAACTAAAGCTGCTCATACTATTATGTTCTTCAATGTATGGAACAACGAACTATTAACATTCCAGAAAAACAGTACTTACGGCTCCTTGGCACAGAACTCATGTACATGCTTATGTTGAAAAAACTAACAGGGCCCAAATTCCATTGCTTCAAAACGGAACTAAAAGCCCATTCCCTCGAATATATAGATGACATACTACACCCCCCTCATTGCACGCCCCCACTTGCAATCAAACTGTGATGCCTCCATTGGTCCTCATGGAGCAGCAGGGATTGGTGTACTAATTCCTGATATAGTTTTGGAAGAAAGTGTGTGTATTTCCAACTGGACAAGCACAACTGATCCCTCGAGTCAGTAGCCATATATCATGCCTTTTAAGAAAGGTAGTGAGCAGACAGCGACACCTGGCCGTCTTTACTGACAGCCAGGGCGTCTTCATAGGTTTAAATTGCATTTAATGCAGAAAACATGGTAACTAAATATCCTTCACGAAATTTCTAAACTATCAGAACAGGGTATCCAAGTGTCACTAAAAACTGGATACCCTCTCATATTAGGAATATCATTGTGTGACAGGGCGGGATGGGTTTAGCCAGATTAGCACTTTCCATTTAATATCCCTTTTATGTTGTGCCGCTATCTGTCAACCAAATTGAAAAAACGTGTTATTAGCTGTCTTCGAGATTATGAGGGTCAGGTATGGACCACTGAGAAGATGAAAAAAGATGGAATGGTATTTTGGCTTACGAGAGTATTTTTGGGACATCAATATAGACAAACCCTATAAAAGTCTATCATGGACTGTCTCGAGACAGCAGGTTACTTTGACTAGACTACCATAGAATATTAGTACACTATACATTATGTACACAACACAGCTTTGGAGGCAAAGCCGGTTTCATATCACCATTGCAAAATATGCAAGTCGCCCAAGTCGCATAAACTTTAACCATTACTTACTCTGTTGCACAAAAACTGCATCCTATCGATCAAAAAGTACTGTTTTACAGATTACACTTGTTGATTATATTAAATTTATTATAGACACTGGTCTTGTCTTTGACATGATTAGTGATATAAAAGTTTTTTTACCAGCCAATGATATTTTTATATAGTGATAATAGCACAGCCCATCCCGGCATGTATGTAACAATAAAGTTTTGACTTAATAGCCCTCTACACGAATAGAAGCACAGCCAGTTGGATAGAACTTTGGTATCTTACCCCGGCTTTTTGCAGGGCATTTACACTGTTCTGTAAATAAATGTTTTTCAAATCAAATCAAATCTCCTCTCTCTCTCCTCTCTCCTCTCTCTCTTTTTCTCCCCTCTCCCTCTTCTCCTCTCTCTCTCTCTCTCGTCTCTCTTCTCCTCTCTCTCTCTCCTCTCTCTCTCTCTCTCTATCTCTCTCTCTCTCTCTCTCCTCTCTCTCTCTCTCTCTCCTCCTCCCCTCTCCTTCTCTCTCTCTCTCCCTCCCCTCTCCCCTCTCTCCTCTCTCTCTCCTCTCCTCTCTCTCTCTCTCTCTCCTCTCTCTCTCTCTCTCTCTCTCTCTTTTCTCTCTCTCTCTCTCTCTCTCTCCTCTCTCCTCTCTCTCTCCTCTCTCCTGTCCTTCTCTCTCTCCCTCTCTCCTTCCTTCCTCTCTCTCCTCTCCTTCTCTCTCTCTCCCTCTCTCCTCTCTCTCTCTTTCTCTTCTCTCTCTCCTCACTTCTCCTCTCTCTCTCTCCCCCCACCTCTCTCACCTCTCCTCTCCTCCCCACCCACTCTCCCCCATCCTCATCCCTCCTCCTCTCCACTCTCTCTCCCCTCCTCCCCCCCTTTCATCATCCTCTTCTCTCCTTCTCTCTCCTCGTCTCCCCATCTCATTCGTCGTCTCTCCTCCTCCTCTCTCCTCTCCTCTCTTCCCTTCTCTGTCCCTTCAGCCTTCCTCCCTCCGCCTGTCACGCCTCTCCTCCCTCCCTCTCCTCGTCCTTCATCATCGTCACTCTCGTC
>NC_051428.1:6650772-6670772 GCF_015228065.2 Penaeus monodon | reverse complement strand
TTTTATGGGTATGGTGACGATGTAAATAGAGGGAGAGAAAATGAGAGAGAGAGAAAAAAAGCGAAAGCGATTGAGGGAGTTAACGGGGGGAAGAGGAGAAATGAGTGAGGGCGGTAAGAGAGAGAGATAGAGACAGACAGAGACAGAGACAGACAGAGAGAGGGAGAGAGACAGAAAGAAATAATGGATAGATAGATAGAGATTGAACAAAACCTAAGATCATGGAGTCCGCATTCCGTTTTCTTCGAGATGACAGCTGTTGCTCCGGTATGTTATGAGAGGCATTCCTCGTTTTCTGTTGACAGGCTTGATCACCTAGCGTGAGTCATCAGGAAGGGGGGGGGGGGGTGACGGAGAATGGGGCGGGTGCGTGAGAGTGAGGCGGCAGAGTACCTGAAGGGAGAGAAGGAGGAGGAGGAGGAGGAGAGGGAAAAGAAATATGAGGATTGAAGTGACGAGGAAAGAAAGGCAGGGATAAAAGTAAGACCATAAGAGTAGCGAGTAAAAAGGAGTGAGAGAGAGGAGGAGAAGGACGAGCCTTGGGAGTAAGAGGCGGTAGAGTAGCCGCAGAGTAGAACCAGACCTTGTGCGTTTCCTCCCGCTGGCCGCCTCGCCGAGCCGACTTCCTTATGGCTTCGTCACACTGCTCTAGGTCTTCTGGACGAAGGCGGATTCTGGGCCTCGACTGTTAGACAACGCCGAGGTATTTACGGTGACTAAATAAGCCTAGGTAATTCGGTTGGGTCACCCTTTCGAGATGACTTAGGGCGAGGTAGGGGGTTCCGTAAGGCTCTTATGTGGTATGATTCCCTTGTCTTGTTTTTCTTTTCTTTTAAGGTTCTAAGCTCTCTCTAAGTCTCCCTCCCTCCCTCCCTCCCCCCCTTCCCCTCTCCCTCCCCTCTCTCTCTCTCTCTCTCTCTCTCTCTCTCTCTCTCTCTCTCTCTCTCTCTCATAATGGAAAGACATTAAAATCATTTGAATGGACAAATTTGTATACATTTGGTCACCTGGTTTCGTGATGATGAAACAAGAAGCACTTATATACACTGTGGTATGTGAGGAGAGAGTTATGGTGTTTACAAGACTAAAAAGCTTCGTGAAAAGAAGACAGAAATGTTGGGTATTCATGAAGCATAAATACATTTTGATATCGACGGTAATAACGATTACATACCAAGTAATCCAGAATGGGCGTTTTCTAACGAACCTTTTGAATATAAACAAGATATGTTTATACATAAAGGCATCAGAATAACAGCATGGGAAATGTTTATGAGTCAATAAGGGTTGGATTGGCGTGCCCTAAGATCTCTTCGTCATTGGCACGAAAAGTCGAATTACTGTAAAGGCAAGATGTCTTTTCTGTCATGAGAAGTCACGGGAGTAGATCATAATACCAAGTCACCACGCTAGGTCACCATCCCAGCTCACCACGCTAGGTCACCACCCCAGCCCACCATCCCAGCCCACCATCCCAGCCCCGTATTCCAACCAGATCCGGGGACCCAAGAAAAAAGCGAGGCTGCCGTAATGCCCTTTCCTGGCGGAGGGTGTCAGTCCGCAGTTACGTTAGAGGGGAGCTTAAGGACTTAGCGACGGGGTCCTTAAGGAAGTATGAGTTCAGAAGCCCCTTCGGTGCCTGCTGCGATGAGCGTCTGTGTCTGTGGGGGGGGGGGGGCTCACATGCTCTGTCAGGTGGTGAAAAGGTCGGGCGGTGTCGTTTCTGTGTCGGTGTCGGTTTTTACGTTCTCGTTGCTGAGAGAGAGAGGAGAGAGAGGGAGAGAGAGAGAGAGAGAGAGAGAGAGAGAGAAAGGAGAGAGTGTGTGCACATCAGTACTTATCTTACGATATGTGACATAGGCTATAAAACCAAAAAAGGAACTGTGGGAAAGTGATGACAACCACTTTTAGTATTTATTTACTTATTTACATCCATTTCATTTATATGATTCAGTCATGTGCATTTCACGTAGAAGTTTATTCATATTCATCTCATGTATTAATCTGTTCATATTTCAGCTATTTATTTCTCTATAATAAGTTCCGTTGATCCCTGACACTGACCTGCGCAACAGACACGCTTTTGAACGTTCAGAGAATATCCCTCTTTTTGTAGCGTTGTAACTGAAGCTTCGTTGTGTCTTTATGATCGACAGGTTATATGTCGCGCACAAGTTGCACCTGGACGAGGGGGGGGGGGTCTGTGGTTGTCTAAGGGTTTACGTAACCTGGGCTGTGTCGGCTGGCTTTGCTTGATACTTATTGTTGTTATTACCACACACACGTACACATGCACGCAAACGCACACACACACGCACGCACGCACGCGCGTATAATACATATATAAACATTTATATAAATTATATATAATTTATCTATCAATATATATATATATATATATATATATATATATATATATATATATATATATATATAATATATACATATATAATATAGATATATATATATATATATATATATTATATATTATATATATATATATATATATATATATATATATATATATATATATATTGTGTGTGTGTGTGTGTACCTGTACATGTGTGTACATGCATATATACATGTGTGTGCGCGTGTGTGTGTTTGTTTATTTGTATCTGCGTGCTTGTGTCTGCCTGTTTTTTGTGACCTAAAATCATTCCGATGATGACTTTGATGGGAGGGGCGTTGGGGGGGGGGGGACTTCCATGAATCGGATTTTTTTCACGATTTTATTTATTTATTTTTTTTTTATGTGTAATTTATGTTGCATTTAGAGTCTTTTTTCGTCATAAAAGATTTGCTCTTCATCACCGTCTTGTAATATCTCTCTCCTTCTCTTAAATTTTCGTTCTTTCTCGTCCTCCCTTCCTCCCCCTCCCCCTCCCCCTCCCCCTCCCCCTTTCCCCTCCCCTCTCCCTTCTCCCTCTTCCCTCCTCTCCCCTCTTTCCCTCCCTTACCCCTCTCCCCCTCTTAACCTCCGTTCTCCTTTGTCAGATCGCTGCAAGATTTCTCTTTCTTTCTCCTTCTCCTCTCTCCTTCTCTCTCTTCTCTCTCTCCTCTACTACTCTCTCTCTGCTCTCTCCTCTCATCACTTTCCTCTCTCTCTCTCTCTCTCTCTCCTCTCTCTCTCCTCTCATCTCTCTCTCCTCTCTCTCTCTCTTCCCTCTCTTCTCTACTCTGTTCTCTCATCTTTTCCTCTTTCTTATCCTCTTCTTCTCTCTCTCCTATCTCTCTCTTCTCTTCGTCGTCTCTCTCTCGCTCCTCTTGCTCCTCTTCTCTCTCTTCTCTCTTCTCTCTTCCCCTCCTCCTCCTCTCTCTCCCTCTCCATCCCTCCCTCCCTCCCCCCCCCAAAAAAAAAGAGGTCTGGGGACTCCTACCTGATAATAACCCTTGCCCTTATTTGTGCTGCTGTTTACGTAATGTGAGGAAGAGGTCGTACTCAAGTCTTGTTGCTAAGGGGGGGGGGGTCGGGGGAGATAAGGGGAAGAGATGAGTGTAGGGAGAGGAGGGGGGTGGAGGGGGGTAGATAGATAATGGACAAGGGAGAATTGAGGGGGAGGAGGCGAAGGGAGGGGGAGAGAGATGAGGGAGAGAAGGAGAGAGAGGAGGAGGGAGGGAGAGAGAGAAGAAATAGAATAGAAAAAGAAAGAAGGATTAGAGAAAGGAGAAAGAGTAGAGAAGAAAAGAAAGAAAATGGAGAAAGAAAAGAAGGAAAGAAAGAAAGCAGGAATAAGAAACCGGGTAATCAACCAGCACTAAAGGCAAGGCCAGAAGACGCAACACGGGAGGCTCAGCAAAGAGCCCATAATTTCCACTTTTCCTTCGCTGTTTCCTCAAGAGTTGAAGTGAAATGCCTTCAGCTCGTGACCTGTCTTCAATTCTCGCTCTTCCATCCTTTATCATGAATCTTCTCATTTTTTTCGCCGTTTCTCCTCCTCTTCCTTCTCCTCATTGTTTTCGTTCTTTCTCCTCCTCTTTCTCTGTTTATATTTCATCTTCTGCCTGCTTCTGTCTCCTTCCTCTCCTCCTCTAAATCTTCTTTAAGACTAACCTCATATTTTTTACTGCTTCTTTTTTGTTTCCGCCTCCCCCGTCTCCCACTCCTCTTTTTCTCTCTTTCTCTTCTTCCTCCTCTTCCTCTTCTTTTCATGCTTTCTACCTATGCCCCATCTTCCAGTTTCTTCCCCTTTTTCCCCTCGGATATTTCTCCCCCCCCCCCCAGCATCCACAGGCCTCTCCCCTGCATGCTCCCTTCCCCCTCTCCCCCTCTCCCCCTCTCCCCTTCCCTATCCCACAGAATCTACAGACCCCTTCCCTTTTTCCCCTTTACCCTTCCTCCCTTCTCTTTCTTCCCTCCCTTCCCCTTCCCCATCCCGTACCCTCCCCCTTCCCCCTTCCCTTCTCCTCCCTTTTCCTTCCTGTCCCCCCTCCCCTTCCCCTTCCCCTTCCCCCACACATCACAGCATCCACAGATACCCCCCCCCCCATCCACTCTTTTGCATATCATAATCTTACTTTCATTTCGCGGCGCAGTTGCTCTGGGCTGTTGCCTCTCTGTCAAGTCCTCGCGGTGTCTTTGCCTACAAACAGCCCTCAGCTTTCCCCTCCTTTCCTTTCTTCCCTTTCACCTATTTTGTTTGTCTTTTACTTTGTCTTGTTTCTATCTTGATTTCCACTAATTTTTATTCTTTTCCTCCATTTCCCCCTTTTCCTCGCCGTCCTCTTTCAACTTTCTATTGTCAGTCTGTTCTTCCCCCTCTTCCTTCTCCCCCCCTCTTCCTCTTTCTCCCCCTCCTCCTCTTCCTCCTGTTTCTCCCCCTCCTCCTCCTCCTTCACCTTCCCCCTCCTTTCTCCCCTCCCCTTCCTCCTCCTCCTCCTCCTCCCCCTCCCCTCCTCCTCCTCCTCCTCCTCTCCTCCTCCTCCTCCTCCTCCTCCTCCTCCTCCTCCTCCTCCTCCTCCTCCTCCCCCCCCCCTTTCCCCCCTTTCCCCACTTTCCCTCCTTCCCCCGTCCTTCCCCCTTCCCCTTCTCCCCTCCCTTCCTTCCCACAAAGACCGACACAAGTAGTAATTCACGTGGCGGTCCTGCGGCGTCCTGCGGCGTCCTGCAGAACGAATAATTCCAGCTCGGCTTCTGTGTGCCCCGCAGGGGAGGGGACGCGGACGCACCTACATGTATGGAGCGAACGCGCGTACTTTTCGCGGCTGGGAATGTGTCCGCTGTACGTAGGCAAATCTTGCGGTGAACATGTACACGCACGCACACCTCAAAAGTACGTGCTTTGTCACTAATAACCACGCGCATAAATTAGTGTTAGAGCGTAAATATACACAAAAACGCGGTTACACACGCACAAACACGCACTAACCTTCCCCTCACATACATGTACACAACACACACACACACACACACACACACACACACACACACACACACACACACACACACACACACACACACACACACACACACACACACACCCCGAGACGACACTCATCGAGACGAGACGAGGTCACTGAACCAGACCCGTCCATCAAAAATATTTGCATATCACTTGATGCGCGCAGGATAAGGCGCAGGAAGGAATTAAGCCTCAAATCTGTACATAGTGTATAGTGTTCTGAAGGTTAGAAAAAATAAAAAATCGGTTGTGTTTTCATATTGTATTAATGTTGTTGTTATTGATTTTGTTATTATTGTTTTTGCCGTTATTATTTTTATTGACATTGTTGTTATATTTGTGTTGTTGTTATTATTGTTTTTTCGTAAAACGTATTGGTAGTTTCATAGTAGTTTGCATTTAATTATGATTTTATTATGACCACGTTGACAATATGGAGGAGGTTTACCTGTAAAAATTAATTTTCCTAGCATCTTTATACATAAGTATACGTGTGTGTGTGTGGATGGATGGATGGATGTTATGTAGGTATGTAGACCTATACGTATCTAGAATTACTCAAGTCACCCTAGCAAATGAAAAGCTTATAACAGGCTACGTATGAAACATCCATAAGACACTATAAAACGTCCATAATACACAACATAAAACATACCTAATACACAATATGAAACGTCCATGAAACCCACATAATACACAATGAAACATCAATAATACACAGCACACACACCCGTCTGAGCCGGGCCCCTCATCTCGGATTCCTCGAGCGTTTTCGGACCCGCCGAGGCCCCGAACAACTGAATATGCTCAACCGGCGATGATTGTGTCGAGAAAGCGTGGTTGCCGAGGCTGTGCCAGTGAGTGCGGGGCGAGCGGGGACTACGACCAGCTTGAGAGGTAATTAGAGTGTCTGGTTGTTTAGTCCACCGTTGGCTGCCGCAATGCTATGGGCTGGACGCTACGGCTGCAAACGGGAGGGTCCGTGTGCGTTCCGGTCGGGGTCATTGGTTGACTTATTTTCTTCTTTGTTTTTCTCCTTCCTTTCCTTTTCTCTGATTAACTTCTTTCTCTCCTTTCTTTCTTCTTCATCATTATCTTCTGTTTTTCATATTTCTTCATCCTCTTCTTTCTACTTCTTCCTTACCTTCTAAGTATTTAAAGCCCGGATCAGGTACGACCCTCCCCCGAATAGGTTCGACTATCCTTCTTAGGAAAAATACACCCCCCTTCCAACCCCGGACAGGTGCGACCCCCTCCTCTTCCCCTCCCCCTCCCCTAGGGACGGAGAGGCACGCAAGAGATTTGTGCCCCGTGTGAGTGGCACCGTTGAAGGGCCGCCTCGAGGGTGGCGTCGCGGAGGCGTTTGTGGGCGTGATGGGCGTGATACGGCGGAAGTGGCGTGATGAAGTGGAGGAAGGGGGAGGAAGAGGAAAGGGCAGAGAAGGGATTGGAAGAAGGGGCATTGGACAAAGGGAAGAAGAGGAGGAGGAGGAGAAGGGGAAGGAGGCAAAAAATGAGATGTAGAGGAGAAGGAAAAAGAAGCGTAGAGAGAGTAGGAGAGAGAAGCATCCGAAGATGAAAGGGACAAATAGGCGGGCCAGGAGTAACAGCAGGAAGAAGAGGAAGAGCGAGAGAAGGAGGAGGCGAGGAAAAGAGTAGGGAAAAGAGGAAAAAAGGAAGCAATTCCGGTCCGTAAGCTTCGGTTCGACGACGGAGGAACGAGAGTGTCCGCCATTTTCTGTCGGGGATGCGAGAAAGAGACAAAAGTTGGATAGAGGAAAATGTCATGAAGAGAGAAAAAAAAGAAAGAGAAAGAGGAGAAGAGAATAAAAGTGATAGATACGTAGAGAGAAAAAGAAAAAAAGAGAGAAAGAGAAAGAAAAAGATAGTGTGAGAGAAGAGAGAGAGATGAAAAAAAAACGCAGCAGGCAGGCCTTCAAACATGGCAAAAGGAAGAAGCAAACAAGAATGGGGAGAAGGAGACACAAGATCGCCATCGGGCGGCGGTCGCATGACGAGGAAATGGACATTAAACCCGTCACCGTCTGCGCCGCCGTCGCCGGCCCTGGTTTCGCTGGCCCTGGGAAGGAGGGGGTGGGGGTAATGCATGGGAAAGGGGGGGGGGTGTATGTCAGGGCTTGATGTATGGTACAAATTTTACATGTGTAATTTTTTTTTTTTCGTTCTCTCTAACTCACAACTCTAACTATATATATCAATCTAGTTTCTAACTTCTGTGTCGTCAAAAAACACCTCTTCAGTTGTAGTGGAATAGATACCCTTAGCAACCCTCTTATCTACCGTGGGTTTCAGTGACAATTTTGATAATGCTATATCTCTCCTTATAGTTGTAAAGGCAAGGGTGACATCCTCGTCCACACAGCAACTAGCATTAATAAAAATGAAAGTGCGTTCCCTTCTTTTCGTATATTTTTCATCTTCTTTTTCTTCTTTACATTCGCCTTTTCTCCTTCTTCATTCCTTTTTCCTTTTCTTCTTCTTTACCTATTTCTTCTTCATCTTTACCTACTTTTCCTTTTTCTTCTTTTTGTTTTCCTTCTTCTTCGTCTTCTCTTTCTCCTTTTTTGGTGTGGGAAGAGCAGGTGTTCCCTCAGCTGGCTTTTCCCGCGTTCCCTGAGAATTTCCCGATGGATAGTGGCGCTACAAGTGTTAGATTAATTCTTTTCAAAACCGATTATTAAGTGTTTCGATTCCAAATCCTTCTTTGAATCTTAAAATACTCGCACATCCTTTTTTATTCTTGTAAAAAAAAAAAAAAAAAAATCTTGTTTTCTGTCTATATTCTTCCCTTTTTTCTATGTTTCTCTATATATTATTCCTTTTTTCTTTATTTCTCTGATTTGTTCCTATTTATCTAATTTTTTTTCTTTTCTTTATTTTTAACATTACTTTTACTCCTTTCGAACTTCCTAATTCTTTGGTTTTGCTTTATCGATATTCGCGTGGCGACGAAGAGGTAACGAACCGATTTGCGATCCCGTGCAAAGACACAAAGCAGATTCGTCTACGGCCAGAGGACGGAAAGCCAGTGGTCAGGCGGCGTTTGTTTGTTCCTGTAATCAGATTTGAATCGCTGTGAATCGCCCTCGCTGTCTTTCTCTTTCTTTCCTTCTTTTTTTCTATTTCTCCTTTATCTGTTTGTTTCCTTTCTCTATCTATATATCTGTCTCCTTTCTCCCTCTCTGGCTCGCTCTATCTATCCGTCTATATCTCTGTCTAACTGTCTATCTATTTATCTCTCTCCCTTTCTCCCTTCCCCTTCCCCTTCCCCCTGGAATAATAATAACAATAATAAACGAATGGCAGTAGCTTCTGTATTGACGTGGAAACCAACTTTTGTGTAACTGTGCAGGCATTATTGAGTCTTGTGCTATCTGGCAACCCTTGTATCATTTTTCTGTGGAATATACTATAGTTTTATGTAACTTGTATATCTATGTTTTTTGGTTTTTCTTATTTTTCCTATCTGTTTTGAAATTGATATCCCAATAATGTCAGTTGTGCGGGAGAGAGAACACGTTTGGTTGCTCCCATGTTTGAGCCAGGTTTGGTTTTCTCGGAAAAATGTTGGTATATGTTGGGGTCATTTTGCGTTCTCATTCGATTTATATATATATATATATATATATATATATATATATATATATATATATATATATATATATTCTTCTTTTAACGGTAGGTTCATGTCTGAGCCGCCGTGGTCACAGCATGATACTTAATTGTAGTTTTCATGTTGTGATGATCTTGGAGTGAGTACGTGGTAGGGTCCCCAGTTCCTTTGCACGGAGAGTGCCGGTGGTACCTTTTAGACATGAACCTACCTATATATGTATATATATATGTATGTGTATATATATATATATATATATATATATATATATATATATATATGTATGTATATATGTATGTATATATGTATATATATATTTATGTATATGTATATATTATGTATATGTATATATATGTATATACATATTATATGTATATTTATGATATATATGTATATATATGTTTATATATATGTATATATATTATGTATATATATGTATATATATTAGTTATATTATATATAGTATATATATATGTGTATATATATATATATATATATATATATATATATATATATATATACATACAAGTAATAGGAACTTGGTTCCTTAATATCGTTTTTCCTTTCTTTTTTCATTCTTTTTTGTGGTGGATAAAGTGATGGAAAAGCAAATGGCATATGGAAGGAAGTGAAGAAATAAGAATTACAAAGCAAGAGATGTGATGATGCGTAATAATAAAAGACACAACTGAATGAACTCATTTTATGTTAACCATAGCAACCAACCTTTCTATGACGAAGCATTGCTTTACTCCATCAAAGTAACAGAGTAGTCTTACATTAACTAAACTGAGTGGCTGAGGAAAACGACAAAACACAAGATAATATGTTGCTGTGTGGCTCTTCTCTCCTTTCACACAGTGCCCTAAGCCTAACCTCATACCATAGAGGCCCTAATCCTTACAACCAGTTCTCATCCCCCTCTTATACACCTCGCGGTCTATACCGAAGCCGCTGTGAATTTCGATCGTGCTTTCGGGTTCGAAGTAAATGGCGTTTAAACCTTCAGAGCTCTTAGCGAGTTTTGTGTGTTTTGTTATATTGGTTTAAAATGTGGTTTCTACGGTTTCTACGTTTGGTTTTGTATACGTGTGTGCACAAGGTCTATATAAGTATATAGACCTCTGTGTGTGTGCGTGTTTGTTAGCACGAGATGGTAAAGAGACAGACAGACACAAACCCACAATAACACAGACACACGCACATAAATTAAATGGACAGACAGACATAGACAGATAGATACTCAGACAGACACACAGACAGGTAAACAGACAGACCGACGGAGTATCTCCAATTCCCTCGCCTTCGTCAGCTCCGTACCTTTTTTTTCAAATTCCGTTTTCACCAGCAATCAGAGCGGTTCCTGCCGGCGGTTCTCGGAACACCGTTAGCGACGCCTCGGGATTGTCTGCCGAAGGCTGGGCGAAATGGCTCTAGAAAACAACAGGAGAAAAGACACTCGGGTTTCCTTTTGTTATATGCGATTAGCTTTTTTTTCTCTCTCTTTTTTGCGACGATGCTTAGTTACTTTCGATTTTTTTTCTTTAATTTGTTTCCCCGATCTTTTTTTCTTTCCTTTCATTTCCCCCCCACATGTTATGCTATTTTATTTGCACATAGTAGTTTAGAGGCATTAGGGAATACGCTACCTTGTGTGTGTGTGTGTGTGTGTGTCTGTCTGTCTGTCTGTCTGTCTGTCTGTCTGCCTGGCGAAAGTAGAGCGTATATTTCCGTGTCTATCGGTACTGCCCCGTGTCCGGCAGCTCCCTGTACTGACATATGGGAAGATATACTTTCTCTCCAGATAGAGAGGAAGAAAGAGAGGCAATGACCAATAATTTCCCAAAGATAACTAACAAAGATAATCTCATACAATTTATTTTATCCTTTCACTCGCCGTAAAATTAACATCCGAACCATTTTTTCTCCTTTATCCCGCGGGCGAAAGTTAGCGAGTGAAGTACATAAAAAGTGCTGTAACCTCATATTGTAAAGTTAGTTGTTTGGGAAATTAGATTAGCGTTTTATTGTCGTAAATAGAAGCGAAGTCGAATAATGTCGGCCGTTTTCGTAATTCTTTGATGGGGAAATATTAATCAATGATTAGAGCTGGCAATCAGTCGTTAATAATAATAATAATAATGGTATTGATAACAATACTGATGGTGATGATAATAAGGATAGTAATTATAACAGTAACAACGTTATTAGGAATAGTAATATTAATAATGGCAATAATGATATCAATGACAACAACGGCAACAGTAATAGTAATTTGAGCAAAATAATGATAATAATAAGGATACTAACCATGAGGATGAAGGTGAAAATGATAATGGTTTAATAAGAGTTTTAGAAAATATATACTGATAAGCTTACTACTTTGACGATGGAAAAGGGTGCTAAAGACGGCAAGGAAGACAAATTCATGACAATTCATCTGCGAGAAATAACAAAAGACGGGAGAACCGCGCTTGTTCTGTATCCTTGGTAGCAAACCGCAGGAAACTAAATTTAAATACGAACACGATTTTACTGCCGTTTCGTTGCAATGCGAGTAATCAAGTGAAGCTTTTTTAGTTGAACAAATCTCCTCCTTCCCCTCCCCCCCCTTTTGCAACCTCCTCTAGTCCTTCCCCTCCCTCCCTTTTTCCAACCTCCCTTCCCCCCCTTCCCCCCACACCAACTCCCCCCCCCCCATTGCCTTTGGTGGGAATAACGCGGTTTAAAAATAGGTTTCGCGCCTTAAAATAACAGTGTTCGGTTTCAAGCCAATGTTGATTATGCAGCTTGCTCTCGGGATGACTGCCGACCGCTTGCTCGGTCTGTGCCTTGCTGGTTGAGTTGGCTTTTGGATATAGATGAGTGTTCTTTGGGGCTCCTGATGGGCATGAATGGGTAGACATGTGGGTAGACGTATATATATGCCTACCTGTGCGCGTGTGCGTACACAGCCTCTCTCTCTATCTCTCTCTCTCTCTCTCTCTCTCTCTCTCTCTCTCTCTCTCTCTCTCTCTCTCTCTTTTCTCTCTCTCTCTCTCTCTCCCTCTTCTCTCTTCTCTCTCCCCTCTCTCTCTCTCTCTCTCTCTCTCTCCTCTCCCTCTCCTCCTCTCTCTCTCTCTCCTCTCTCTCTCTCTCTCTCTCCTCTTCCTCTCCTCTCTCTCTCCTCCTCTCTCTCTTTCTCCCTCTCCCTCCCCCTCCCTCTCTCTCACTCAGTTCATTTTAAAAATGTATCACAAATGATAGCTCAGTAAGCGACTCCATTTCCCAACCATTTAAAGAATCGAATCAATTTCATTTTTGGGTGGAATTCGGCATTTCTGAGGCCGTCATAATGCTCTTTCAGATCGGTGCTTATCCTCGCGAATTGGATTCTTGTAAAAAATATAACAAATAGGTTGATTAATAATGATGATAATTATTGTTGTTTCGGATGAGATTGAATTATTGCACAGTTGTAGAAATAAACTCTAATGGAGTTGCAGTATTGAAACTGGAAATACTCGTTCTCATTATGCTTCAAATCTTGAATCGAAATATCATATTGTGCATCTTTTGGTTATGAATTATATTTGTTGTCATTGTTTTTATCATTATCAGAATTGTTATTTCTAATAATATTATTTTACCCCCACTACTGCTGCGACTACAATTACCGTTGTTATAATGATGATTATAATAATTCATTGATAACGGTACTCAAGATAGTTGGTTTTATCTTTATTGTTATCATCACCACCTTCACCAATCATCATCACTTATCACCATCACTACATCCATTATCATCAAAAGCATCCCCATATCATCATCATCACTAATCACCACCACTACATCCATTATCATCACCATCACCATCACCATGCATTTGTCGCCGCTGCTCCGCGTGTTTCGCCACGTGAAAATGACTTCGGCTTCGACTTCGTAAGATTATATCACGACGTACGATTATATCACCCTCTTTCTTCCATTTTCGTTCTCTTCATCTTCCCTTCCTTCTTTACTTCTACATTTCCGCCTTTGTTCTTCCTTGCCTTTCGCCAGCCTTCCCCTATTTCTTTCTTCCTTCTATCCTCCTCCTTCCTTTTCTCCATCCTTTCTCCTCCTCCTTTCCCACCTTTCTCCTCTTTCGCTTCTTCCCTTTCCTGTCTCTTCTTTCTCTTCCAATCTTCTCATCCTTTATCCTCCTTCTTGTCCTTCACGCTCTCTCCTTCTCTCCCTTCTTTCTCCTCTTTCTCTTCGTGTTTCCCCGTTCTCCTATTCCTATTTCCTCCTCCTCTTCCTCCTCCTCCTCCTCCTCCTCCTCTTCCTCCTCCTCCTCCTCCTTCTTCCTCCTCCTCCTCCCCCTCTTCCTCCCCCCTCCCCCTCTTCCTCCCCCCTCCCCCTCCCCTCTTATTCTATCTCCCTCATCTATTTTCTTTTCCTGAGCGATGGGGGGCGAGGCGGGAGTGTCTGTTATGACCAATATATTATTTTATTTCTCGTTTAATTCTCCGTTTTATATACGGCCAAGGCAAGGGAGGAGGGAAGAGGAGGGGGAGGGATGCGTGGATGAACGATCGCTTTCTAGTGTATGTGTGTGTGTTTGTCAGTGTTTCCGTGTGTGTATGTGGACGTATAAGTATGTGTGTGTATGCGTGCGCGCGTCTTTGTGTCACCGTTGCTTCCAGACATGCATTTCACACCTTTGACAAAATAAGTATGACGGATAACTCGATGCTTGATTCGTCTGGAAGGGAAGGTTGAAATTTGGTTCAATATTTTCACCATCCACCCTTCTTCGAACCACCCTAAAATAAGAAAATTAAGACCCAGGACTCCCCAATACGCCATGGCAGTGATTAGTATTATTAGATGGAAAAGGATGAACGAGATATTAATCAATAGAATGAGTCATGTGCAAACCCTCCCTCCGTGGTTAGAAATAGGGGAGGAAAATCTATTTCCGTTTTCTGTTCGTTCACACGTGGTAGTGTTCGAACTTTCTAAAAAAGAAGAAAGAAAGAAACAAAGAAAGAAAGAAAAAGAAAAGAAAAAAAAGGGATCCTCAGTAAATCAGTAACAAAAGAGCGTTACTTTGCGCAGTGGCAAACTAGTGAGAACTGCGCGTAGCTTTGTGATTCAAACGAAATACATTATAAAACCTTTATAAAAATTTGATATTTTTAATAAACATTCAGTTACTAATTGTAATGTTAGAATTGGATAATAAAATCTTGAGTGAACCATCGTTTTCTGTTCATTCACTCGTGATACCGTTTGCTTTCGAACAAAAAAAAATATACAGATCGCAATGAAATTACTACTGATAATTCATTCAGTTAAGCAGCTCTGACACCCCAGCTTTAATGCTGACTAGAACATCGTGTTGTGAGAGAGCACGTTATCTTTCTTATCGTTTTCTTCGTCTTCGTTTTCTTTTTCTCCTTTTCACTGAGGGGTCACTGTATTGATCTCGCCGAGCTGGGAAGATGCCAACTTTCTCACTTTCTGGCTTTAAAGTGCGGAGTTTGTTTTATTTTATCTATTATGCTTGTGCTTTTGATGCCCGGGGTTATTTCTTGTATATCTGTATGGATAGCTTGTCGTGACGGCTTCTAGTGGCTGGGAAGTAAGCACCAGATTTTCTTTTCATTCTTCTACTTCCTCTTTTTTCCTCCCTCCTCCTTTTTCTTATCGTTCTTCTACTTCCTCTTCTCATTTTCCTTCTTTTTCTTCTTCCTTTTCGTCGTCAGCGTGCGGAATGGTAGAACTCGCTATGTAATTAGTTCTCTCTTTATTTTCTGCGAGAGTGAAAGTATTTTGGGTTAAAATCCGCCTCATTTTGTGTTTCATTTTTTTCTTCTCTCTTTGCCTGTCGTTTCTCTCTGTCTCCTCCCTCCTCTCATTCCCCCTTCCCACCTTTCCCTTCCTCCCTCCTCCTGTCCTCTCATTCTTCCCTCCCTCCTCCCTTTCTCCCTCTTTCTGTCCATCCCTCCCTCCCTCCCCTCCCTCCTCTCATTCGCCCCCTCCCTCCCTCCATGCCCCCCTGCCTCTGCCCATTAGCGCCACGTGCGAGGCAGCGGCGGCGTAACACAATCCGTCTGCCAGTCGTCAGGTACGACTCGTTTGGACGACCGCTCGAGTTTTGTTCATTTTCTGGAGGTGGTCGCGTTACATGTATACACGCGTGGACATGTGAGCACTTACGTGGACACGTACACAGACACACACGCACACACATAACACACGCACTCACACAGCACTCACACACGCGCACGCATACACACGCACACTCACAATCATGAGTATATGTGTATGTATTTGCATGTGTGAAGATACTTATGTGATAGACATGTAAGTGTAAATAAGATATGTAGAATACAGTAATATGATCTAAATATAGCTGAGTTACACACACACACACACACACACACATACACACACACACACACCACACACACACACACACGCGCGCGCGCGCGCGAAGGTAGACTGAAGTCCACGCTGTGGGAGGCGATGTTCATTCCGGCGCAAATCAATAAAAGTCGATTCGTCCAGACGGTCATTCTGCATATTTCTCAGAACGGTGGGCGTCTCCGCTTAAAAATGGCGTGTGTGTTATTGCAGTTATGATTCGGTGCTCTGTTTCTTTGTCTCTTTCTCTTTTTTTCTTTTTCTCTTTCATTCTCTTTCTCTTCTTTCTCTCTTTCTCTCTCCTCCTCTTCTCCTCTCTCTCCTCTCCTTCTCTCTCTCTCTCTCTCTCTCTCTCTCTCTCCCTCTCTCTCTCTCTCTCTCTCTCCCTCTCCCTCCTCTCTCTCCTCTCTCTCCCTCTCCCTTCCTCTCTCTCTCTCTCCTCTCCCTCTCCCCCCCTCCTCTCCCTCTCCCTCCTCCCCCCTCCTCTCCCTCTCCCCCTCCTCTCCCTCTCCCCCCTCCTCTCCCTCTCCTTCTCCCTCTCCCCCCTCCTCTCCCTCTCCTTCTCCCTCTCCCTCTCCTTCTCTTCCTCCCTCTTGAGACGAATGCTTCTCTCATATTTTGTTGTTCAGCTTTTTAGTCATTCGTATTTGGCGCCTTTTAAGACGTGAAGAGAATGGCGGTGGTGGGGATGGAGATGGTGATGGTAATGGTGATGAGGATGAGGATGGCGGTGCTAATGGTGGTGATGATGGTGAAGGGGATGGGGGAGACGATGGTTAAGTGGATAATGATGACGATTAGAAAAGAAGAAAGAAAATAAGAAAAAGAAATTATAATTTTTTTCCTCTAGTCTTTCCAAGATAGATCCCATGAACAAGAATTTTTAACCTATTTATTTATAGATTTGCATTTTATTTATTTATTATTTATTATTATTATTATTTATGATTTTATTATTATTATTTTTATTTTTTGATAAGATACGAAATGAGAAAAACATGTAAAAAATGTGAGTTTGAGAGAGAAGCTTTTGGGCAGCTGGGAAATTGGGGGGGAATAGGAGACGCGAAATTGGGGAAAATAGAAAGAGAAATAGGGAAAAGGGGAGAGAAAATTATCGGTGCTATATTCTGATAACTTTTTGAGCACGGAAAAAGAACAAGAACGTTTTTCAAAATGTGATCTTTAATGATATGTAGAAATAAGAAGACGCGAAAATTAGGAGATAATGTTGAGAGAGAGAGAGAGACAGACAGACAGACAGACAGACAGAGACAGAGACAGAGATAGAGAGAAAGGAAGAGAGAGAGAGGGGATGAAAGGCAGCCATAAAGAACGAAAATCAGGAAAAGGAAACGGAAGAGAAAAGAGAGAGCAGAAACAAACGCGAGGCAACGCGGGGTCACGCGCGATGGCGTTACGAGAGAACTTTTTTCTCTCTCTCTTTCTGTTTCTTTCCCTAAGTTTATCGTTGATTTAGATTCCGTTATTTTGTATCATTATTATTTTAGTTGCTGCTGTTTTTTTTTTTTTTTTTTTTTTTTTTTTTTTTTTTTTTTGGGGGGGGGGGGTACAGGTTTTACCAATACAGTGGTTCTTTATGTGTGTTTTAATTATTGAATTAGTTGGTCTTGTTGACTTGCATAATTTCACCCCCCCCCCCAACACACTTTGCCAGACGTATTTTGAAAGAAGATTTATCAATATATAATCTGTCTGAACCGCTATTTTGGAACGAGATCTATCTGCACTTGGCACGGATTCGTGACAGATACGAATTCCTGATTCACACGCAATCATAAGGGCATCAAAGACTCCTTCAGGCAAGCATTTTCAAGCACACGTTACGGGCGAAAAAAATACATATATAATTTTACAGGAAGACTGTGCCCTTGTTTATCGTCACTCTGTGCACCGATTTATCTTTTTTTTTTTTTATGAAGCATTTAGTTTCATTCTAGTTCATGACTAATATAAACACTGCATTTCTTAGTGTGACTTTCTCGAACCTTCTCAAGTGAAGATGCAGTTTTGGTATTATAAAATGATAGAAAATTTGCCTTTTTTACTAATTCTTTTGTTTTTGTTTTCCTTCAGGTATGTTTCGTGCGAGTCGGCTGAACTTCAGATTGTAAGTACGAGAATGATTATAGCAAATGACATGATTGTTTGATTAGGTGAACTATTAGATTCTCCCTTTAGAGATGGAAAATAGTGAGTTTCAAGAGGAGGTATAAAATAGCTTAAAAAGAAAAAGAATATATATTGTCAGGAGCAGGAGTCAGAGGCTCTCCGGAGCTAGAGATGACGTCCCACCACGTCATCGAAAGGCGGTTTCGCATTTCGACGTCAATTTCTCCCCGCGGCAGCTTCGGAACCCAAGGCTCAACCTGTTTACCCGAGCGGTGAGGCCTGACTGTTACCAAGGAAGGACAGGATCACTGGTTCCACTCGTTAATTACCACGGAGATTGTTTGTAAGAATAAACTACCAGACATGAAAAATATCTCTTCATACTTAGATCCTCCAGCCACTCCTGAATAAAATTTAAAATTATAGTACGTTTCAGATTTCCGTATTGCAACCCGTAGCGTTTAAAAGCAAGATACGCATTAATGAATTGATAAGCTTACATGAAGAATAAAAATAAACAAGAACGGAATGTGGTTACGAAAAGTTAAAGTAAAAATTCACTAAACAAAAGAAAAATTAATGAATAAACACCAACGTCAGAGCCTTTAGAACAAATGGCCAAGCACATAACAACAGCATTTCGCAGTGGAGAAAAATGAAAAAACAAGAACAAAGAAAAAATATATATATACCATTAACGAAGAGTAAGAAATACACAAACCAAGAACTGCTTGGAATGTCACTCGACTTGTGTTACGATAAGCCTGAAAATAATCCCCTTTGTACGTTCTATGGGGGGCCGTCCGTGTACTCTACCGGTTCCACCTCCTCGCCCCTCGGGATCAGCTGCGCCTCGTCGTACTTTGGCGAGTCTTCAGGGGCGTGGAGGTCACACAGGTCGTACTCTAGGGAGTCTTCAGAGGTCGTGGAGGTCACACAGGTACTTTGGGGAGTCTTCAGAAGTCGTAGAGGTCACACAGGTCGTACTCTGGGGAGTCTTCAAAGGTCGCAGAGGTCATACAGGTACTTTGGGGAGTCTTCAGAAGTCGTAGAGGTCACACAGGTCGTACTTCGGGTGAGTCTTCAGAGGACGTAGAGGTCACACAGGTCGTGTTTAGGTGGTAGTGACTCACCCTTCAGGTAGTCCGTGGAAGCCGTAGGGAAGCGGCAGGGCGGCGATTGAGGATTACGTATCGCTGTTCAAGAGTGCGATTTTTTCGTTGTTGTTTCCATTTGGGCGAATTTTATTAAAATATGACGGTTTATTGACTGTGTGGAGTGGGATTACTTGGATTGGATTTGTTCTCAACCGGGATTTCTGTCGTCGTGGATTTTGAGAGAGAGAGGGGGGTAGGGAGGGAGGGAGGGAGAGAGGGGGGAGGTAAATAAAGGAAATAGAGAGGGAAATAGATAAAAGAGAGAAAAACACGTCAAACTAGCAAGGAGAGTCCTCCCCCATGCTACGCTGTGTTGAGCAAGTCTGGTGCTCTCGGGTTGGCGCCTCGCTTGCTAAACGGAGCCCCCGGTTATAACCTGGCTGCTGCATGAATATAGAGCCGTGTTCACTCTCGCTGTTGCTGTTAGAGCTTGGGTGATATGAAAAAGTAGATGGAGGTTATTGGTAATGCTGGAGCTGGGATATATACACAATTCGAAGGAAGAAGATATGATGATAGTTTTCAAGCACAGGATGAGAAAGGATGAGAGGGAAAATGGGGATGGAACTTCAGTCAGTGGGGGGGGGGGTCATTGGAAACAAAAGATTTTATCAGACAGAGATCTGGAGAATGGGAATTAGGCAAGTTAAAGCATAGGTTGAACTGAGAAAAAAATAAAACGCCAGTTAATGGCAAAACGATCGGAAACAAAGACTGGTGCGGACAAAGATCGCTTACAAAAGAAAAAAAACTGCGGGATAGTCATGGCGTCTTTGCAGCATGGCGGGATATGATCTGCTCAAATTATAACGAAAACGGGTTTTGCGATTTGGTTCGTCCATAAAAGCCGATTACGAAAACGCCGGTTTTCTGCGTTTTAAGATATTCATGAATTCGCCTCGTCTGTGGGAGAGTGAGTGACGCTTGACAGGATCAGCGTTCAATGCATAACCTTGAGTTCCTGTTCTTTTTTTTTAGTGACATGATCTTGCAGCTTTCATAAGGTGATGGACGAAGATGACTGTGAAAATGTACGTCAAGATCCTTTTGAGATATTTTGAGATAAGGCTCTCCACTTCTCCATTCTGTCTAGAACACTTGTGAAGTGTTATTAGCGAGAGAGGGAGAGAGAGAGACAGAGACAGAGAGAGAGACAGACAGATAAAGAGAGAGACAGAGAGAGAGAGACCCAGAGAGACAGACACAGACAGACGGAAAGAGACAGAGTGTGTGTGTGTGTGTGTGTGTGTGTGTGTGTGTGTGTGTGTGTGTGTGTGTGTG
>NC_051428.1:6635772-6645772 GCF_015228065.2 Penaeus monodon | reverse complement strand
GGAAAAGGGAAGGGGGAGGGAAAGAAGGAGAAGTAGAGGGAGGGGAAAGAGGAAGGAATCGGGCGATAGGGTCCATGTCGCGGTCTAAACTGTTGTGCCGAATCGTTAACAAAAATTGCGCTTCTTTTGTGAGAGGCGATGTCGCGATGAACTGGATTGGCGCGCAGGGATGTCGGCGCTGAGGCCTCATGAATTCGTGGGCGGTTTGTGTCCTTGAGTTCACCCAAAATCGTATATTCCTCGGAATGTACATTGTTGGTTTATGTGTGCGTGCGCCCGTGTGTATTGTGTGATTTTATGTGTGTGTGTGTGTGTGTGTGTGTGTGTGTGTGTGTGTGTGTGTGTGTGTGTGTGTGTGTGTGTGTGTGTGCGCGCGCGCTTAATGTTACACATGCATGTATGCATGCTTATGTATGTGCGTGTGTGTGTGCGCGTGCGTGCGTGCACAATGTTACTCCGGTTACAAATCGCCTCTTTGCCCTCTCTGAATCATTTTGGAATGTTGCTTACTATTTTGCAGGTTGGACAAGTCTCATGGCCGGTCTGTGCTGCCTGGAGGAAGGGGCGGAAGGAGTGGGCGTGCGGGCTGGTGGTGGGGGGGGGGGGTGAGAGCAGATCCTAGAGAACATGCATGCGGATGATGGGACATCGGGAGGGAGAAGGAGAAGTAGACAGAAGGAGGAGGAAGGGAGGGAGAGAGGAAGAGGAAAAGGAGAGAGGGAGAAAGAAGGGAAGGAGAGGACAATAACTAACCTATATCACGGCAGAACTTCCATTATCCGCAAAGTGATGCAGAAGCAAAGTTCGGAAGCAAAGGAACTCGCCTCGCTACGAGAGAACAGGTTTGACAAACTTTTTTTCTTGCTCTCCCTCTTCTTCTTTTCTTCCATGAGTGTTATGTCGCGAATTTGTTCACGGTCGGCGAACCTGCCACGTGGTGTCGGGCAGCCACCTCGCGGGCGGCGGCCACGCGAGGTCCGAGGGCGCGGCCGGCGGCGCTCGCTCCGGCTCCCTTGCCTTAAGGGGAGGGGGGGAGGAAGACCCGCATGCACGCGCACGCGTACAAAAACACACCGAAAAAAACACCACGCAAAAACCGCATACTAAGGCGAACATGTATTTGGTTTTATTTGAATTACAAATATCCAAACATATATTTGTACTCAACGACTGTCATACTGTAAATCATAAAGGTTATTCTAGTGTGAAATGTAATAACGCTTATTAATTTATCATTATTCAAAAAAATTGCTACTTAAAATTAACACAGCCAATATAAAATAAATATTCTATTTTGTAGTAGTCATTCCTGAATGCATACACGTTTTCTGTGGAGAAAGGATCAGAGAAAACGTTAGTTTCTGTTTTAGGGGCAACTTACTTATTTTTATGGATAAACTTAAATTTCTTTTGTCTCGTAAAAGTAGCTCTGATAAAATGCATTGCAAAGATGAAATGCAAATTAAGACCTCCACATGAAAAGAAATCATATATATACTAATATAATGACACACCCAAATGCTCGTTCTCTCTCTCTCTCCTCTCCTCTCTCCTCTCTCTCTCCCTCCTTCTCTCTCTCTCTCTCCTCTCTCCCTCTCTCTCTCTCTCTCTCTCTTTTCGTCTGTCTCTCTCTCTCTTTTTGTCTCTCTTCTCTTTCTGTCCTCTCTCTTCTTTCTGTTCTCCTCTCCTCTCTCCCTCTCTCTCTCTCTTTTTTCTCTCTCTCTCTCTTTTTCCTCTCTCTCCTCCTCTCCTCTTTTCTCTCCTTCTTCTCTCTCCTTCTCTCTCTCTCTCTTTCTCTTTCCCCTCTCTTTCTGTCTCTCTCTCTTTTTCTTTTTCTGCCCTTCCTCTCTTTCTGTCCTCTCTCCTTTCTGTCTCTCCCCTTCTCCCCTCCCTCTCTCTCTCTCTCTCTCCTTTTCTCCCCTCTCTCTCTCCCCCTTCTCTCTCTCTCTCCCCTTCTCCTCTCTTCTCTCTCTCTCTCTTCTGTCTCTCTCTCTTTCTCCTTTTTCTTCTCTCTTTCTCTCTTTCTCTCCCCCTCCCTCCCTCCCCTTCTCTCTCTCTCTCTCTCTCTCTCTCTTCCCCCTCTCTCTCTCTCCTCTCTCTCTCCCTCCTCTCTCCTCCTCTCTCCCCCTCTTTCTCTCTCTCTCCCCCTTTTTCTCTCTTCCCTCTCTCTCTCCCTCTCCTCTCTTTCTCTTCTCTCTCTCTCTCTTCTCTCTCTCTCTCTCTCTCTCTCTCTCTTCTCTCTTCCTCCCCTCTCTCCCCCCCCCCCCCCTCCTCCCCCTCCCCCCCTCCGACAATTAGTATATGTTAGTGCCATGAGCCTCCCCATGCGGTTGCCCACCTGCATGTTGCAAGTATTTGTCTGCAACATAACCACGAAGTCGGCGTGAGAACCAACATCAGAATCAAGAGCGGAAGTGACGTCGCCAGTTGCAAGATGGCGGTGAAAGCAATTGCAGAGATATTAATGACGATGTTTATTTTTTCTATATATATATTTTTTTTACTGATAGTTTTTTTTATTTATTTATTTTTTTTTTTTATTACCTGATGATGTTCTTATTGTAGTTACTGTTACTGTTATTGTTGATGATGTTTTTGTTTTTGTTGTTGCTGTTGGTGGTGATGTTTTTTTTCTATTATTTTTACTGTTTATTATTATTGTCATTATGGTTGTTGTTCGTAGTAGTTGTTGCAGTATTGTCATTATTATTGATTATTATTTATTTGTTTTTATCATTATTGTTACTACTAATATTGCAGTTGCTGTTGCTGTTTTAATAGTAATGATGAATAATAATAATAGTCATAATGATAATGATGATAATGATAATTATCATTATTATTATTATTGATGTCATTATTATTATTAGATATTATCGCTTCTATCATTGAGTATATGCTACATATGATAATTATAACAATAGTGACAGTAGTAAGGATAATAATAATAGTATTAATGATAATAGTGATGGTAATGATAATAAAAATATTATTAAGTACAAAGATTCTGATGATAAATGGATTTCTGATATTAGCAATAATATGATAGCGATTTACACAAAACAATTTTTTATCAATATTATCTACTGTAATAGAAAACATTAAAGCAATAAAGGCTGTCATGATAATCATAATTGTAATTATATTGTAAAACCGAACGTAATTAATGCCATAATAAGCGAATTGATAATTAGAATAACGAAAATAATGAATAAAGTAAAATCCGTGGCCAAGGGTATTAATGATGATGAAAATAAGATGGCAAATTAGAGGAATTGGGAGAAACACGAATAAGAGGCTAGATTGATAAACAGTAAGAATAGGAGAGAGAAGAAAATAGAAAGATTTGCGAGGAGTTTGAGGATAAAGGATAAATTTTGATAAAGGAAAAAAATAGAATAAAAGGAAAGAATGAAAGGAAAGGGGAGAGGAATTGTGATAAAGGATGGAAGTGAAGGAGGAAGAAAGAATTGAAGAAAGGGGTGGGGAAGGAAATGTAATAAGTGATTCGGAGGAGAAATAGGTGATTGGAAAGGAGGGGAAGAGGAATGGAATAAGAATCGTCATAGAAAGTGAAGGAGAAACGAGGAGTCGGAGGTTTGGGGGAGAGGAGAGATAAGAAGCGAACTTTGATAAAGGAAGGAGTTGGCGATGGGAATGTTAAAAGTTCTAAACCAGACGTTGATGAAGAGAAGTAAGTGGAAAAAGAAAATCAGAAAATTTGTGAATAAAGGAGATAGAAGGCGATTTTTGACAAAGAAAGAGAATGTGAAAAGAAAACGCTAAAGAAAATATTAACGAAGGAAATTGCAGATGAAAAAAATAGAACAGGTGCTTTTGATATTTTTATTGTTTGTAAAGAGCAAATAAAAAATGCGGGGAAAGTGGCTGGAAAATGACAATGAAACGTAAAGAGATTGGATAAAGGGGAAATGAAATGATGGACGAGGGAAAAGTCGATGCGGAGAAAAGTATTGCGATGCAGTGACTTGCATCGCAGTAAGCAGGCTGTGCGTGTGCGTGCGTGTGTTTGCGTGCGCGCGTGCTTTTGTGTGTGTGTGTGTGTGTGTGTGTGTGTGCGCGCGCGCTCGCATTTAAGTTTCTGCGTATATGTGTAACTTAGCGTTCAACTATTGAAGTTCGGGAAAGCTGTTAAAAAAATAAAATAAAAGTCCATCACCTCGTTAAAATCGAATCAGCTTAAGAAAACAAATAAAAAATAATGGAAAGAAATCTGTCAGGTCTTGCAGTTGGCATTTCCCGCTTGGCCGCAGCTGCATGGCGCCAGACCAAACTATATTTTTTATTCACCTTTTTTTTTCTTCTTTACTTCCTTTAAAACCGAAACAAACTCCCCAAAACCATCACCGCGGGAGCTCAGCATTGTCATAGAGCGAGCCTTTGCAATTGCAAACGCGGCGTAAGAGGTCACAGCGGCAGCGGCGCGGGAGGTCAGGCCAGTCACGTGATCGGCGTAAACAATGGCGGGAATTTAGTTTCCGTTCGTTGCCGAGGTCATATGCTTGCCTTTTTTATCGTCCTTTTTCATCGTCCTTTTTCTGTCTGCCTGTCTGTCTCCCTTTTTTCTGATTTTCCTTCATTCTCTTATTTCGTTTCTCTCTCTCTCTCTCTCTCTCTCTCTCATCTCTTCTCAGCTACTCTCTCTCTCTCTCTGCTCCTCTCTCTCTCTCTATAGATATATATATATATATATAATATATATATATTATTATATCTATAAGAAATATATATAATTTCTCTCTACCTCTCTCCATCGGTCTCTCTCTCTCTTCTCGTCCTCTTCTCTCTCTCTCCTCTCCATCTCTCTCTCTCTCTCTCTCTCTCTCCCTCTCTCTCTCTCTGTCTCTCTCTCTCGTTGTTTCTTCCTCTTTCCTCTCTCTCTCTCTCTCTCTTCTTTTCCTCCCTCTTCTCTCTCTCCCTCCCTCCCTCCCCCCTCTCCTCCTCACTTCCTACTCCCTCCCTCCCCTACCTCTCTCTCTCTCTCTCTCTCTCTCTTCTCTCTCTCTCCCTCATCTCTCATCTCTCTCTCTCGTCTCTTCTCTCATCTATCTCTCTCTTCTCTCTCTCTTCCCCTCTCCCTCTCCCCCTCCCCCCTCCCCTTCTCTCTCCCACTCGCTCGCTCTATATCTTCTTGGTTTTCCTCCCTCCTCCTCCTCTTCCTCCTCCATCACTTCCCCTCCCCCTCCCCCCTTTGCCTCCTCCTCTTCCTCTTCCTCTTCCTCTTCTTCCTCCTCCTCCCTCAGAAGGAGGAAGAAGAAGAAGGAGGAGGAGGAGAAGTGGGAAGTTTCCGATGCCATCCGTTACAATTCCTCGCGAGGATCCAAACCCAGCGGATTTATTCGATTCCGTTGGTGGCACCGAATGTATTATGCATTCTGTTGTCTTCATTCTTTGGTTATTATTAGGAATGTTCTTGTTCTTGTTACTGTCAGTGTTTTCGTTTTGTGAAACCGGTTGCTATTTTGTGATGATAGTTAGTTGTCCGTATTATCACCAGTATTTTCACCAGCATCACCACTACTAACATCGTCATCAACATCGTCATCATCACAATCATCATCACCATCATTACCACCATCATCACCACCACACCACCATCATCGTTATCAAGATCACTACTACCATCATCATCATCATCACCATCACTACCACCACCTTCATCACCGACATCATCATACTCATCACCACCACCATCACCGCCACCATCCTCACCACCACCATCATCACCACCACTACCATCACCATCATCGTCACCATCCTCCTCCTCCTACTCATTTTCCATGCGCGTCTACCTTCCTTTCGCCCCGATCTCTGTCCCAATAACGTTTTGTGATTCCAGTGTTGCAAGTGTTGCATTAGTCATGACTGTTGACTGGTTTGTGATGCAACATGTGCAGTACACTTGGAATTGGTGCACAGGTGTGCGGGAGGAGGCATTTCCAAATCGAATCGCAGTCTCGCAAGTTTTTCTTTTCTCTCTTTCGTTCTATCTCTGTTTCTGTTTCACTTTCTCTTTGTGTTTCTCTTTTTGGGTTTTGTGTGTGTGTTTCTCAATTTTTCGTTATTTATGTATCTGTCTGCCATTCTCTATCTATCTATATATCTATCTATCTATCTATCTACCATTTTTTCTCTCTATCTATCTATCTACCACTTTTTTCTCTCTCTATATATATATATATCCACCATTCTCTCTCTCTCTCTCTCCTCTCCTCTCCTCTCCTCTCCTCTCCTCTCCTCTCCGCTCTCTCTCTCTCTCCTCTCCGCTCTCTATCTCTCTCTCTCTCTCCGCTCTCTCTCTCTCTCTCTCTCTCTCTCTCACCTCTCTCTCTCTCTCTCTCTCTCTCCTCTCTCTCTCCTTCTCTCTCTCCTCTCTCTCCTCTCTCTCATCTTTCTCTCTCTCTCTCATCCTCTCCTCTCTCTCGTCTCTCCTCTCTCCCTCCTCTCTCTCTCTCTTCTCATCTCTCCCTCTCCTCTCTCTCTCTCGCTCTTTTCTCTTGCCTCTTTTTTTCCTTTCTCTCTTCCTCTCTTTCTTTCTCCTGCGTTCTTTCTCACTCTCTCTCTCTCGTACTTTCTCTCTTTCTTTCTCATTCTTTATTTCTCTCACTCATCTCTCTCTTCTTTGTCCCCTCTCCTCGTTCTCTCTCACTCTCTTCTCTCTCTCTCTCTCTGTCCCTCCTCTCTCTCTCTGTCCCCTATCTCTCCTCTGTCCCCTCCTCTACATTCTCTCTCTCTCTCTGTCTCTTGTCCCCTCTCTCTCCTCTTCTCTTTGTCCCCTCTCTCTCTCCTCCTCTCCTTTTTCCTCTCTCTCGGCTTCGTTCTCTCTCTCTCTCTCCTCTCATCTCCTCCCTCTCCATCTCTCCTCCTCCCTCTCCCGGCCCTCTCGCTCTCTCGTCATTCTCTCTCTCTTCTTCGTTCCACTCTCTCTTCTCGTCTCCCCTCTCTCTCTCTCTCTTCCCGCTCTCTGTCCCTCGTCTCTCTCCTCCGCTCTCCTCCTCTTCTCATCCTCCCGCGGCCCTCTGAGTTCTCTCTCTCTCTGTCACACGTCTTCTCTCCTCTCTCTCTCCTCTCGTACGCTCTCTCCGCGTTTCTCGTCTCTCTCCTCTATCCGCTCTTCTCTCTCTCTCCTCCGCTCTCCGGTCTCTCTCTCTTCGTCTCTCTCTCCACCCAGATCTCTCCTCTCTCTCCTCTCCTTCTCCTCTCTCTCTCCTCTCTCGTCACTCGATCTCTCTCTCTCGTCTCTCTCTCGTTGTCCCCCTCTCTTCTCTCTTTGTCCCCTCTCTCTCTTCGTTCTCTTCCTCCTCTTTGTCTCTCTCTCTCCTCTCTTTGTTTCTACCTCTCTCTCTCATCTTTCTCTCTCTCTCTCCGAACTAAATCTCCTCTCTTCTTCTCTCGTTCTCCACTCCTCCCTCTCTTCCTTCATCTTCTGATAGTTCTCGTCTGCTTTCTTATGAACGTCGTCTCAAGTCACTAATCAGTCCTCTCTTCTCGTCTTCTCTCTCCACCTGTCCCTCAGTATTCTTCCGTTCATCGGTATCATTCTCCCACCCCTTTTCCCTCTCCTCTCATCTCATCTCCATCCTCTCGGAGCCTTCCCCCATCTCTCCCTCCTTCTCTCTCTCTCTCTCTCTCTTGTCCCTCTCTCGTCCTCTTTTTTTCCCTCTCTCTCCTCACATCTTTCTCTCCCTCTCCTTCTCTCCTCTCTCCGTCTCTTCTCCTCTCTCTCTCTTCTCTTTGCTCTTTGTCCCTCTCTCTCGTCTCTTTGTTCCCTCGTCTCTCCTCTTTGTCCCTTCATCCTCTCACTCTCTCTCCTCTCTCGTCTCTCTCACGTCATCCTCTCTCCTCTCTCATCGTCTCTCTACACTCTGTCTCCTCTTCTCCTCTCGCCGTCTCGATCTCCCATTCTCCATCTCTCCCTCTCGCTCTCTTTGTCCCTTCTCTGATCTCTCTCTCTCCCCTCTCTCTCTCTCTCCTCTACTCTTCCTCCTCTCTCTAACCTCTCACTCTCTTCCTCATCCTCGCGTCTGCTGCTCTCTCTCTCTCGTCCCTCTTTTTTCCCTCCCCCTCTCTCTTCTCTCTCTCTATTGCTCTTCTTCTTGTCCCTCTCTCTCTCCTCCTCATCTCATCTTCTTTGTCCCTCTCTCCTCGTCTCGTTGCTCCTCGTCCGTTCCGTCTCTCACTTTCCATCTCTCGTCTCTCTCCAACCCCTCTCATCCTCGCTTCATCTCCCTCCCTCTCCCTCTCTCATCTCTTCTCCTCTCATCTTCTCCTCGATCCTCTTCTCTCTTCTCTCGCTTCTCCGTCTCTCTCTCTACCTCTCTCTCTGTCCTCTTTCCTTCTCTCGTCTCTCTCTCTGTCTCTTTCCTCTCTCTCTTCTTCTCTCTCTCTCTCCATCTCTTCTTCTCTCTCTCTCCGAAAGGAAACAAATGAAAAGAGTCTCTCCCTTCTCTCTCTTCCTTTCTTCCCTCCTCTCTCTCCTCATCCTCTTCCTCCCTCTCCTCAATCTCCTCTCTCTCTCTCTCTCCCCCGCCCCCTCGCTTTGTCCCTCTCTCTCTCTCTCTATCTCTCTCTCTCTTCTTCTCTCTCTTCTCTCGCTCTCATCTCTCTCTCTCTCTCTCTCTCTCCCATTCTATTCTCTCTCCTCTTTGTCTCTCTCTCTCTCTCTCTCTCTCTCTCTCTCCTCTCTTCTCTCTCTCTCTCTCCTCTCTCTGCAACTCCTCTCTCGTTTCTCCATTCTCTCGGCGCTCTCTCTTCGTCCTCTCTCTCTCTCTCTCTCTCTCTTTGTCTCTCTCTCCGTCTCATCTCTCTTTCTCTCTCTCTCTCTCTCGGCTCTCTCTCTCTCTCTCCCTCTCGTCTTTGGTTTGTCTCCTCTCGATCTCTCTCTCCTCTCGTATCTCTCTCTCTCTCTCTCTCTTGTCTCTCTCTCTCTCCTTTTCTCTCTCTCTCTCTCTTTGTCTCTCTCCTCTCTCTCTATCTCTCTCCTCTCCTCTCTCACTCTCTCTCTCTCTCTCTTTGTCTCTCTCGTCTCTCTCCCTCTCTCTCTCTCTCTCTCTCATCTCTCTCTCTCTCCATCTCTCTCTCTCCTCTCCTCTCTCGTCCTCTCTCTCTCTCTCTCTCCCCTCTCTCTCTCTCTCCCCTCTCTCTCTCTCTCTCTCTCTCCGTCTCTCGTCTCTCCCTCTCTCTCCCTCTTCTCTCTCTCGTCTCTCTCTCTCTTCTCTTTGTCTCTCTCGCTCTCTCTTCTCTCTCTCTCTCTCTCTTCTCTTCTCTCTTTCTCTCTCTCCTCTCTCTCATCCTCTTCTCTCCTCTCACTCTCTCTCCCCTCTCTCCTCTCTCTCTTCTCTCGTCCTCTCTCTCTCTCTCTCCCTCCTCTCCCACTCTCTCTGCTCTCTCTCGCTCTTTCTCTCTCGATCCTCTCTCTCTCCGACTCTCTCTCTCTCTCTCTCTCTCTCATCGCTCCGGATCTCTCTCTCTCTCTCTGGTCTCTCTCCTCTCTATCTCTCTCTTCTCTCTCCTTCTCGTTCCTCTTCTTTCTCTCGTCTCTCTCATCATTCTTTCTCTCTACTCTCCTCTCTCTCTCTCTCTCTCTCTCTCTCTCTCTCCCTCTCTCCCTCTGAGATTCGGTGTACTGGTTATGTGACAAAAAACGAGGCTCTTTCCTTTCTCCTCCCCTTTGACCCTCCTCTCCTTTCCCTTTCCCCTCTTACTCTCCGCTATCCCGGGTGTACCCCCCCCCCCCCCCCCCCCTCCCCCCCCCCCTTTCCCCTTCCCCCTACCCCATCCCCTTTCCTCCTCCTCATCCCTTATTCCTTTTCTCTCGCTCCCATCTTCCCTCCCTCCCTCCTTCGCCCTTCTCGCTTCTCCCTTCTCCCTTTGTTCCCTTTTATCCTTCTTCCTCCTTCCTCCCTCACCCTTTCGCTCCTCTCTTCCTCCTCTCCCTCAGTTTTCTCTCCTTCCCCCTTCCTCCTTGTTCCATTTTTCT
>NC_051428.1:6608272-6630772 GCF_015228065.2 Penaeus monodon | reverse complement strand
CCCCCCCAAATCCCCCGCCCCCCCCTTTTAACCTCCCCCTCCCCCCCCCACCACACCCCCCCCCCCCCCCCCCCACCCACTCCCTCCCTCCCCCCCCCCCTCCCCCTCCCTCCCCCCCCCCCAAAATCACCCCCTTTTACCCCCTTTTGGTGACCGGGTGATCAAACCGCGGGAGTGTATGCATGTTTAAAAGATCTTTTATATTGATTTTTTTTCTCACTAGACTTTTGCATGTAATCTCTTTTCCAAAGTGCATTTGCCTCGAGTTACATTGTTAAGAACAAAGTGCGTAGCGAAGACAAGGGTTGAGGGGAAAAAGTGGGTGAAAAAATAAAAGGGTGTTAAAAAGGATAGGGGAAAATGGAGAAAAATAAAGGGAAAGGGGAAGAAGGAAAAAAAACCAAGTTAAATAAAGGGGACGGGGAAAAGGGTAAAGTAAAGAGGTCCACGTGGGGTTAATAACGTTTTTTTAAAGACTAGAATGCATTTATTATTATACAATTATTATTATTATTATTATTGTTGTTGTTGTAATTATAATTATTGTTGTTATTATTATTAGAAGTATTGGTATTAGTATTTTATTATTGTTATTACTATTATTTTTATTGTTGTTTTTGTTTTTGTTTTGTTATTTTTAGTAGTAGTAGTATTGTTTTATTATGATTAGCTGTTGTTATTGATACTACTACTACTAATGATGATGATTATGATAGTAGTAGTAATAATAATATTGATACAATTTTAACTATCATTGTTAATAATACTCACTTGTCATACCACACTTTACCTCGTGGTAAAGAGAGAGAGAGAAAGAAAAAGAGAGAGAAAAAAAAGAGAGAGAGAAAGAAAGAGAGAGAGAAAGGAAAGAGAGAGAGAGAAGGAAGAGAGAAAAGGGGAGAAGAGGAAAAGAGAGAGAGGAAAAAGGGAAAGGGGAGGGAGAAGAGAGAAGGGGAGGGGAGAGAGAAGAAGAGAGAGGAAAGAGGAGAAAGGAAGAGAGAGAGAGAGAGGAGAGAAGAAAGAAGAGGAGGGGGAGAGAAGAGGAGAAAAGAGAGAGAAGAAAAGAGAGGGAGAAGGAAAAAGGAAAGAGAGGGGGGAAAAGAAGGGAGGGGAAAAGGAGAGAAAGAAAAGGGAGAGGAGAGAAAGAAAGGAGAGAGAGAGAGAGAGAGGAGGAGGAGAGAGGGGGGGGAGAAAGGGAGAAGAGAGAGAAGAGAGAGAGAGAGAGAGAGACCCCCCCCCAAAAAAAAAAAAAAAAGTAGTGCGCAATTGTCGTTCCTCCGTCGCGTCGCCCGCGTGCGGCCGCGGTTTCTTGCTAACTGTAAAGGCCGATCGGGTGAGCGGCGGCCGGGCATTGCCTGGCACGCGCTTGCACCCGCGAGGCTCCTCTGCGCCCCGCCTCCTGCGCCCCGCCTCCTGCGCCCCGCCTCCTGCGCCTCGCTTCGCCCTTGGCCTCCCTCCTGCGCCCCGCCTCCTGCGCCTCGCTTCGCCCTTGGCCTCCCTCCTGCGCCCCGCCTCCTGCGCCTCGCTTCGCCCTTGGCCCCGCCTCCTGCGCCCCGCCTCCTGCGCCTCGCTTCGCCTTGGCCTCCCTCCTGCGCCCCCGCCTCTGCGCCTCGCTTCGCCCTTGGCCTCCCTCCTGCGCCCCGCCTCCTGCGCCCTCGCTTCGCCCTGGCCTCCCTCCTGCGCCCCGCCTCCTGCGCCTCGCTTCGCCCTTGGCCTCCCTCCTGCGCCCCGCCTCCTGCGCCTCGCTTCGCCCTTGGCCTCCCTCCTCGCCACCGCCTCCTGCGCCTCGCTTCGCCCTTGGCCTCCCTCCTGCGCCCCACCTCCTGGCCTCGCTCGCCCTTGGCCTCCCTCCTGCGCGCCCGCCTCTGGCGCTCGCTTCGCCCTTGGCCTCCCTCCTGCGCCTCGCTTCGCCCTTGGCCTCCCTCCTGCGCCCGCCTCCTGCGCCTCGTTCGCCCTTTTGGCCTCCTGCGCCTCGCTTCGCCCTTGGCCTCCCTCCTGCGCCCCGCCTCCTGCGCCTCGCTTCGCCCTTGGCCTCCCTCCTGCGCCCCGCCTCCTGCGCCTCGCTTCGCCCTTGGCCTCCCTCCTGCGCCCCGCCTCCTGCGCCTCGCTTCGCCCTTGGCCTCCCTCCTGCGCCTCGCTTCGCCCTTGGCCTCCCTCCTGCGCCCCGCCTCCTGCGCCTCGCTTCGCCCTTGGCCTCCCTCCTGCGCCCCGCCTCCTGCGCCTCGCTTCGCCCTTGGCCTCCCTCCTGCGCCCCGCCTCCTGCGCCTCGCTTCGCCCTTGGCCTCCCTCCTGCGCCCTGTCGAGGCCGAGGGTAATCCTCTCGTGGGTGATACTCATTTCTCCTCTTTTTTATTTTATTTTATTTTATTTTATTTTATTTTATTTTATTTTCCTTTCCTTTCCTTTCCTTTCCTTTCCTTCCTTTCCTTTCTTTTTTTTCTTCTTTTCTCTTTTCTTCTCCTCTCTTCCTTTCACGTCCTCGACATTCTCCCTTCCTCTCCCCTCCTCTCCTTTCTTCTCCTTTCTCCTCATCCCCTCCTTTCCTGTCCTCCCCTCCCACCTCTTTGCGCCCCACCCTCCTTCCTTCCTTCCTTCTCGTGTCACGTTTTCCCCCCTTTCTGCTACCTCCTCCCCACACCTGCCTTCCTCCCCATCTCTCCTCTCTCCTCCCATCCCTTTCTATTTCTTCATCCCCCCCCCCCCCGTAAAAATGGTGTACATCCTGCTCAGCCGTGGCTTCAGCTGCCACTTACCGGCGGCAGCGAGTGTCCCGCCGGTCAGTGCCAGGCGCGGCGGGCGAGGCGGAGGGGGGAGGGGAAGGGGGGCGCCTCCCCTGATCGCTTGATGGGGGGGGGGGGGTTAGTATTTTTGTTCGTTTGTTAGTTAGGTTTTTTTTTTTTTTTTTTTCTTTTTTTTGGCTTTTAGCTAATTTTATTTTTTATTTTTTATTTTTTTTTTTGTGTTATCATTGTTTCTAAGTTTGTTTTGCTTATTTTATTTTTGTGTTTGTTCATTCCTTGAGCTTATAATTTGTTTATTGTTTATTGTTTTTTTGTGTGTGTTTGTCACCATTATGTCACCATTACGTTATTATTGGTAGTAATATTCGTAATGATAATATTGTTGTTATTGTTGTTATTATTAATGTTATTTCTATTAATTTTATTATTTATTGGCAATATTTTGCATGATTATATTTAACGAAATTTATCTGTTTCCAGGTGAGTGTTGCCGCCTTGCAGTTTCGGCCAACAAGGTGAAGATAACTAGTCGCTCTGTCCATAAATATATATATATATATATATATATATATATATATATATATATATATATATATAATATATGTATATATGTATATATATTATATAATATATATAAATATATAAATATAAATTGTGTGTGCACTTGTTTGTTTGTTTGTATTTGTGGATTAGTTTTTCATTCATATTCTCTTTCTCTCTTTGTCCATTTCTTTTTTTTGTGTATGTGATGATCATTCCGTTTCATGAATGAATGAATGTGTATACTTATGCGTGTGTCCGTGTATATATTTATGAGCATTTCTGCGTTGCTTTCTCGCGCGTGGTCGCACGTCTAGACTCATGTACGTGTTGCTAGGCCTTACGTGCGGCCAAGCGTGTGTCCCTTGTGCCCGTGTGCGCGGACGAGCGTGTGTCCCTTGTGCCCGTGTGAGCGGACGAGCGTGTGTCCCTTGTGCCCGTGTGCCGGACGAGCGTGTGTCCCTTGTGCCCGTGTGCGCGGACGAGTGTGTGTCCCTTGTGCCCGTGTGCGCGGACGAGCGTGTGTCCCTTGTGCCCGTTGTGCGCGGTCGCGCGTGTGTCCCTTGTGCCCGTGTGCGCGGACGAGCGTGTGTCCCTTGTGCCAGTGTGCGCGGAAGAGCGTGGTCTGTGCCGTGCGCGACGCGTGTCTGTGCCGTGTGCCGGACGAGCGTGGTCCTGTGCCCGTGGCGGGACGAGTGTGTGTCTTGTGCCGTGGCGCGGGCGAGCGTGGTCCCTTGGCCGTGGGCGGGACGAGCGTGGCGTGCGGTCAGAGCGTCGCTTGGGGGAGAAAGTCGGCGCCGGACACAAGGGAGGAAGACGTGGCCGCCCGCGCGTGACTCGGTTCCTCAAGGAAAGATGTGCGCGAGTTGAAGCAAGGGTGAGTGGACGGGAGGGAGGATGGAGGGAAGAGGAGGGGGGGGGAGGAGGGTGGGGAAAGTTCGTGAAAGAAGGAGTGGAAGGACAAAAGGAACGTGAGGAGGAAAGGCGAATAGGAGGGGAGAGATATGGATAGAATAGTTCGTGCTTGATTTTAGAATGGGAAATGAGGAAGGAAGGATAAATATTTATATTTATATTTATATTTATTCCCGCGCAAACGCACACACCACACACACACACCACACACACACACACATCACACACACACACACACACACACACACCACACCAACACCACACACCACATACACACAACAATGAAATAAAAAAAAATAAAAAATTATAAATGCACACACACAACAACAAATATACATATAGAAGAAAGACAACGAGGCAGAGCAACACGAGAAAAGGAAAAAGCAGAGGAGAAATTTGAAAAAATTTTTTAAATAAAAGAAGGAAAGAGAAGACACGAGAAACTAAATGGAAAGCAAAAGAAGGAAAATAACACTTTTTTATGTAAATGCCGGAAATGAAATCTCGGTCAGCGCGTTAATCAGCGTAAGATGCCAAGGAGAGAAAGAGACAGACAGACAGACAGAGAAAGAGAGATAGAGACACAGACAGAGAAAGAGAGACAGAGAAAGAGAGACAGAGACAGACAGACAGAGAAAGAGAGACACAGACACAGACAGATGTCTCGTCGCTGTTTAGAAAGCAGTGTGGATGGAAGAGAAATAACGAAAATGGATCGGTAAGAAATAAAGCTTAATTTTTAATGATAATGCTAATAATTGATAATGTTAGGTTGATAGGAAATCGCACGGAGGGAGAGAAGCGAGGATAATAAATAAACGAATAAACAAAAGTTGATATTTTGTTAACAAAAAAATATAGTTGAAGGTCTTGAATTCACAGAATAGCGAGAGGAATTAAAAAATGGATGAAAATGGTAGATTAAGAGAAAAAGAGGAGAAAGTTGAGAGAATTAATGAATTTGAAATTTGATAATAATTATTTAACGTTGGAAATATATAATATATATATATTAGATATATATATATATATATATATATATATATATATAGATATATATATAATATAATATAATATATATATATATATATATATAATATATATATATATATATATGATAATATATATATAATATATAATCATATATATATATAATATAATATGTATAATATATATATATATATATATATATATATATATATTATATATATATAATATGATTATTTTAATGAATTAGAATACTGATGAAAATAATATGAATTTGGATAACAGTTGAGAAATGAAGGAAAAAGTGGTAGATGAAAATGAAAGTTGGATCTTAAGGTGAGGAATTAAGCAAAAAGAAGAAGAAGAAGAAAAAAAATATGTCGACAAAAAAAACGGGTGGTGATAAGTATAAGTAAATATAGGTGATGACAGAGGTAAAAAAATCGGATGAACGTAAATAGAAAGAAAGAAGAGAAAAAGAAATAGAAAAAAAGAAGCCGGCTTGGAATTATGAAAAGAGAGATAGGCTGTAATGCAACACGATGATCTTCATAAGCCACTGCAATGCGACGTCTTAGACTTTATATATGTGCGAACACGAACAACAGTTTCCTTAAAAATAAGCAAATAAAAATAAAGAAAAAATCGTTATGCCTTATGTTTATATAATTGTTATTGTTATTATTATTATTATTATTATTATATCTTTTGTCGTAGTTCCTATGTTGTCTTTTTTAATTATTATTTTCCATCGTTTCTCAGTTAACATGACGTTGTTTGCCACTACGGTGCACTTTTTCGGTTTTATTTTATTTATTTCTATGACTCAACGTTCACCAGGAAATTGTTTATCATTATTGCGTGTTTTATTTTATTTTTATTTATTATTATTATATATTTTTTATCAGTCCACGGTTAACATGAAATTGTGTTGTTGATATTATCCCACTTATTATTTATCATCCCCAGTTAACACACCTGCGTTTGCCATTATTGCGTCTCTTATTTTGTTTCATTCTGTTATCATTCTTATCAGCCCCCAAGTAACCCGATACCATTTGCCATTATTACGCGTGCCATACGTACCCACTAGGCGCGTCCTTAGTTGTCCTACGAACGCCAGTCTGTGCTTAGATAGTTAAGCTGCTACTACAAAGATGGTCATTTGTTGGTATGAATTGGCGTTATGAAATTAGAGGGTATGCTTATTAAGACTGACGATTACGAGTTGCGATAATTAACGCCACTTCAGTGCTTGATTGGTGATTTAATTTTTATTAATATTTTGTTGATAGTGTATTTTTGTTAATATTGTATTTTTATTGATATCGATCCTTTGATTCTTCTTAAATATTAAAGATTTCTTAGCTTGGGAGCCTTTATTTATTTATTTATTTTATTATTATTTCTTTTTTCTTGGTGGGGGAGAGGGGAGAATTGCGCGTCGATTGATCCCAGCGCGCTATGGGCTCTTCAGAAGGCTCGAAAATGGCGATGCTATGACGGCGTCGGTGGATAGATGCTTGTAATTGTCTTTGGGGAGGAAGAGGGATAGGCTGAGTTGTTGATGGTTTGCGTGAGAGGTACGAGAGGTACGGGCACTTGTGCATGTGTACTTAAGGACGCGCTTTCTGTTATGGTTACTGATCCTTCTCCCTCTCTCTCTGTCTCCCATCTACCATTCCCTTAGTCTTATTCTCTGTCTCTCCTCGACCCACTCATTCCCTCCCCCCCTTCCCTTAACTTTCCTTCCCTTTCCTCTTTCCCTTTCCCCTCATACCACACCGCCCCCCCCCCTCTCCTTCTTCTACTTCCTTCTTCTTCTTCTTCTTCTTCTTCTTTGTCTTCTTTCTTCTTCTTCTCCTTCTCCTTCTCCTTCCTTCCCTTCTCCTTCCTTCTCCTCCTCCTCTTTCTTCTCCTTCTCCTTCTCCTTCTCCTCCTCCTCCTCCTTCTCCTCCTCCTTCTCCTTCTCCTCCTCCTCCTCCTCCTTCTCCTCCTCCTTCTCCTTCTCCTTCTCCCTCCTCCTCCTCCTCTTCTTCTTCTTCTTCTTCTTCTTCTTCTTCTTCTTCTTCTTCTTCTTCTTCTTCTCCTCCTCCTCCTCCTTCTTCTTCTTCTTCTTCTTCTTCTTCTTCTCCCCTCCTCCTCCTCCTCCTCCTCCTCCTCCTCCTCCTCCTTCCGAGCCACGTAAGGCCCCGCGCGTGTGCGAGTGACCCACATCCCGAGTGCCCCAAATTACCGGCGACTGAGGACTCCGGCGGCGGAGGGCAAGGGGCGGACGCGCGAGTTTTCGGAACAAAGGTATTGCGGGCTGCGCGGAGGTCAGGAGGGGCGGGTCAGGGAGGGAGGGAGGGGGCAGAGGGCAACGGCGGAGGGTGGCTCGTCCAGGCACCGGGAATGAGGGCCTTCAGTCCCCCTCCTCCCCTCCCCCCTCAGTTCCCCTTTGCCCACTTCCCTCTCATTCGCTCTTTTCCTTTTCTCATTTTCCTGTAATTCTAATCTCCTTGCTTTCCTTCACCGGTTCTGATAAGTAATCGTTCTTTTTCTCCCCTCTTTCTGTTGTTTCCCCTTCTCCCTCTTTCTTCCTTCTCGTCTTTCGAAAATCAAATAATCCCTGTCCCCTCCGTATCTTCTCATTCTCTTTCCTTTAAAATCTTCTACTTTTATCCATATTCCTTCATTCATCTCTTCATCCTCCTTTCATTTTCCTCTTCTTTCCCTCCCTCTTTTCCCTCCTCTCTCCCATCCCAACATTCTTCTCCCTCCATCCCCCCTCTACCCCTTTTTTCACCCACGCTCCTTCCCTACTTCCTTTACTTTCTCCCCCTCCCTTTTTCTATCCCGTTATCTATCTCCTCCCTCCCTCCCTCCCCCCCTCTTCCTTTCCTCCCTCACTTCCCTCATTCGTTCCTCCTTGGGGACTAATACCAGGTGTCCACTCGTATCATTAGTGCAGTTTCTTTCTGAGGTTTATTCAGCACGTAAGTTGGTTCTTAAGGAGCTTCGTTACGAGGGCGGTAATTACTTCGCGAAACGTTATGCATTGTCATGATAATTAAACTTTTTTTGACACGGTTGCGACGGAAATTGCAGCGTTTTGCGTGGCTCCCATTTCGTGCAACAGCTGTTCTTGCGATAAACCTGTCTACGACGACCATTAATCTCCATTTGCTATTCTCGAGTGATCGCTGTCGTTGCAACCACGAGCTGTCACTACAAATTTCCGTGATTCGTAACGTCACAAACTACATTTCTACGTCTTTCACCGAGCAAACAAAATTATTAGAAATAACCTGTGAGAAATGCGGATTTTTTATAACAAACTAGCTATATATCTTATTTCAACCGAATCGTGACAACTACAGTACTACTTTAAAACGAATCTCAGTATCAAAAAAAAAAAACCTCTTAGCATTTACAACAAAATATTCATGATTCAATAGCCATTACAACTAACCAAAATCCACCCAAACCGTAATGGCAGGCGCCGTGCCCATACAATTTTCAGTTGATAAATTACCCGATGTTTATCCGGAAACTGAAAAAAACACGAAGGGAGTGGCCAATTCACGTACGCGGCCCCACGTTCATACCTTCTGTGAACGAGCCCATTGTCATTTCCAGTTGATTCAAGAAGTTCGCTAATTTTCCCATTCTGTATGCCAGCTATAGTATCCGGATGCAGGGTTGCCACCAATACCGCAGATGGTACGAATGCGACAATAGAGCCACGATTTTGGCCTTGTTTGGGGATAGTAATCATTAATTACCTGTACATCAGGATGTAAGAATTTATACCAAATTGTAATATAATTAATTGATTTGCAAAATTTAACTGGGGTGCAGCCGTTGTTATGGTTAATAAATACGCTACGAGACATCTTAATCCGAAGTCTAGGCTCCATTATCGCATTCGCATGGTTTGCGGCAATGGTGGTAACTATGCGTTCACTCTCTTATGTTTTAATGGTTCAAGAAGCAGCAAAAGGGGAATGAGGGAGATGGAAAGAAGGGACGGAGGGGAAAGAAAAGGGAAAAGAAGGATGGAGAGGAAGATGAAGGAAGGGAAGTGGGAATGAACGAAGAAAGGAAGGGAGATACGGTGAAAGGAAAATATTTTGCAGATTCACAAAACAGGTTACCGACACCAAGTTGGTAAACTGTAAGCGCGCCTAACCTGAGAACTGAAAGAAATCCTACATAACAGTTACAACCTCCGAACTACGCGAAGAATACCATTAAAGACATCAGTCACTGTCCTTCGCTCTGTCACCATTCGACGATTAATGGACAAATTACCTTTTGGGGGCTATAGTTCACCGGAATTGCCTGTGTGTGTCTTCCTCTTCATGTGATTTGGTTATCTGCCTCTATTTGTCTCTTTTTAACTTTTTACACTATATATCTCTTTGTCTCTCCCTCTCCCTCTTCCCTCCTCCCTCCCTCCCTTCCTCTTCCCTCTTCCCTCCTCCCTCCCTCCCTTCCTCTTCCCTCTTCCCTCCTCCCTCCCTCCCTTCCTCTTCCCTCTTCCCTCCTTCCCTCCCTCCCTCTTCCCTCCTCCCTTCCCTCCCTCCCTCTTCCCTCCTCCCTCCCTCCCTCCCTCTATCTACCAATCCCCCACTCGCTCCCTGTTGTTGTGTTCTTGCAGCACGAAAGCGGATTCCCCGGACGGCCGCGGATATCCTCGCCGGCGTTCGAGTGGCGGCGAAATCCAGAGGCGTGTCTTTGAACTGATTGTCAAAGTACAGAATGCCTTCGATTCTAGAACGAATTTAAAGAATAAGATGAATAGAGAGAAAAGAAGAAAGGGGGAGGGAAAAAAAAGAGAGAGAAAAATGAAAATGAAAATGTCGGTGTACTTTGTTGCAGAAATATCACTGGAGGAATAGTCGTATTTTTTTCGTTTCTCTCTCTCTCTCTCTCTCTCTCTCTCTCTCTCTCTCTCTCTCTCTCTCTCTCTCTCTCTCTCTCTCTCTCTCTCTCTCTCTCTCTCTCTCTCTCTCTCTCTCTCTCTCTCTCTCATCTCTCTCTCTCTCTCTCTCTCTCTCTCTCTCTCTCCTCTCTCTCTCTCTCTCTCTCTCTCTCTCTCTCATCTCTCTCTCTCTCTCTCTCATCTCTCTCTCTCTCTCTCATCTCTCTCTCTCTCTCTCTCTCTCTCTCTCTTCTCTTCTCTCTCTCTCTCTCTCTCTCTCTCTCTCTCTCTCTCTCTCTCTCTCTCTCTCTCTCCTCTCTCTCTCCTCTCTCCCCCCTCCTCTTCTCTTCTTTTTCTTTATACATTTTTTTCTACCATTTCTCACTTTCTCTTGGCAAATAAAAGACCCCCCCCCCTGACACGGCTACTGGAAGGGGGGGCGATATATGTCAATCGGGTTAGTTAATTGTCTTGTCATTAGTTTCTTCCGCTGTCCTCGGTTGGAGGATTTCTTTGTCGTTCGTTTGGATATTGAATCGATTTTTTGGTTTTGTTCACATTCTGATTCTGTTTTTTGTTTTTTGATTATTTTTGTTTCTTTGTTTGTAGCTCGAATCTTTCTTGTTTATTTTTTCTTGTTGTTTTTCTTTTTCTTCTGTTTATTATGATTTTTTAAATATTATCATTACTATTATTATTTTGCTTGTATTTTGATTCTTTTTTTCTTTTCTTCCTCCTCCTCCTCTTCTTCTTCCTACTACTCCTCTTCCTCCTCTTCAACCTCTTCCTCCTCCTTTTCCTCCTCCTCTCCCTCATCTTCCTCCCTTCCTCTTTCTCCTCCTCTTTCTCTTTACCTTCTTCATCTTACTCTTTACCTTCATCCTCCTCTTCTTCCTTCATCCCTTCTCCTCCTCCTCCTTCCTCCTCCTCTCCTCCTCCTCCTCCTCCTCCTCCTCCTCCTCCTCCTCTTCCTCCTGCTCCTCCTCCTCCTCCTCCTCCTCCTCCTCCTACTCCTCCTGCTCCTCCTCCTCTTCCTCCCTTTTCATTTTCCACTTTTTCTTCACTTTCTCACTATATGCGCGTAACTTCACCCCCCCCCCCACATCCCCCCACGACACAAACAAACAACCAAGCAAATCTAAAATTGATAAACGTGACGATAAACAAGGAACAAGAAAACATGTAATGTTCTCACCCGTTTTATTTTTCTTTCTTTGTTTCTCCGATTATCCGTTTATCGCTTATTCACTAATTAATATGGCGTCGTCTCCACTTCCGGTGTATTTTGCTCCTTCGATTCTCACCGTTTTACGTGGGTCGGTTTTTCGTTTTTTTCTCGTTTTCTGTCGTTTTCTGGTCTTTTCGGTCGTTTCGCTTTTATCAGTTGTGTATAATCTGATAGTCGGGAAGTGGATGTGTGCTTTTATACTTGCATGTCCGCACGCACACACACACACACACACACACACACACACACACACACACACACACACACACACACACACACACACACACACATATATATATATATATATATATATATATATATATATATATATATATATATATATATATATATATCGCTCTCTCCTTCCATGAGCAGCCAAGGCTTCCGCTGTTTCGCTCAGCCTTCCCGAACGACCTTTCCCCCTGCCTCCCCCCCCCTCCCTCCCCCATGAGCAGCACATTCCAGCGACCGCGCTAATACTTCGCCCCAGTTACCTATCGTCACCCGCTACCCAGTGGGAAGGTTACATGCTGTTTCCCTCCCTCCCCGCTCTCCCTCCCCTCCCTCTTCTCCTCTCTCTCTCTCTCTCCTTTCTCTTCTTCTCTCTCTCTCTCTCTCTTCTTTCTCTCTCTCTTCTCTCCTTCGTCATCCTCCCCTTCCCTCCTCACTCCCTCCCGTCTCGGTCTTACTGTTTGTCTTCTCCCTCCCCTCCTCTCAGGCTTCTGCTTCTCTTCCTCTCCCCCTACCCTCTCCCCCTCCCTAACCCCTTCCATCCTCCTTCCCCCCCCCTTCAACCCACTTCCCCCCTTCCCCTCTCCGTTTCCCGCTTGAATGAGGCAGCGTGACCTCCGACCCCATGGGAGGGGAGGGAGGTGGGGGAAGGTGACGTTTCTCCCTCCCCTCCTGTGGTGTGGTGTGTTGTGCTGTTGTGTGTGTGTGTGATGGGGTGTGGTGAAGATGCGTGATTGCCGCCGCCGCGGTGTGTCGTTCTACGCTGACATAGGGTAGATAAGGAGGAGCGACGCAAGAGTAAAACACACCCCACTACACACACACACACAACACACCACACCGCACACTAACACACAACAGCAACACACACTCACAACGCCACACACACGAAAGCAATAACACATAACACATACACCATACCACCACCCACACACACACCCACTAGCAGCAGCAACACACAACACACACACTAATATCTACAACACACCAATACAAGCACACAACAGCAAGAGCAACAACAAAACACACACACACACACAAGCACACACACACACACACACACACACACACACACACACACACACACACACACACACACACACACACACACACACACACACACACACACACACACACACACACACACACACACTGAGTCTAACACTAGAATGTTTTTCTCTCTTTTCCCTCACTTTCTTGCGCTTTTCGTCATGTTTCTTATTAATCCTTCCTTTATCGTTACTATAATCCATCTCCTTTAAACGAATATCGGAAAGGAACAGTAATTATTAACGTTTCGAGCCAGACCGTATTCCTCATCAGACGAAGAATTCTTATGAAGAAAAATCGAAATTCTGACCAGAATTATCCCGCGATAAAAGATATATAATTCCCTTTGTTTTTAATTTTTCACCTGATGACGAGTCATATTTGAAACGTTATTATGATTGTTACGTTTTGTCTCTATTCACTCGGTCACTGTATTTTGTATTTTTGTATTTTTGCTCTTATTCCTAGTTCTTCATCTTGTAGGTATATTTTTATTTAGGTTTCTTTTCTTTTTACATCTTTTTTCTTCATCTCGTTCTTATTTTTTATATGTACAGAAGAAAATATATTAGATAAAGATACAAGGAAATACATCATACAACCAGCGAAAATGGCAGGAAATACAAGAAACTCGAACTACATGCAAAACCAACGCTAAACGGATGTGAACGAAAACTTCTTTGGCGGTGAATCAGTGCGACCTCTAAGGGATGTTCATGTTCCTGCTTCTGACCCTCACCTAACTGACCTCACTTGTAAGGAAATACTCGAGCGCCCGCACGCACACACACACATACACACACACACACACACACACACACACACCACACACACACACACACACACACACACACACACACACACACACACACACACACTTTCACGTTTCCCTTTCTCTCCTATCATCTTGATTTTCTACATTTTCTCTCTCTCTCTCTCTCTCTCTCTCTCTCTCTCTCTCTCTCTCTCTCTCTCTCTCTCTCTCTCTCTCTCTCTCTCTCTCTCTCGCTTTCTCACTTCCTTTCACATTTCCCTTTCTATTCTATCATCATCATTATCTACACACACCGAACGCTCGCCATTCTGACCCCTATCCTACTATAGAAATGATCCCACAGCAGAAAATATGCAGTTCTTTTTTCGATATTTCATCTTCCTTTAAATTGTGCATTTTAAAAAATTCTGTTACATATTCCTCTTTATATTTTTAGAATCATTTATTCTCATTCATACATTTTTTTCTTCAAATTTTGTTTCAGCGAAATTGTTATAACACGCCTTTCGGTGGACGTGAGTGTCCGTCCAGAGGAGGTCTTGTCTCGGGTCATGAGTGGTCAACAGGGGGGGGGGGGGCACTTCGTTTAGGGCAGGTCACGTCTGTTTGGCTATTTATAGGCAACCACGTGTTTGTCTATGTATATATCAATTTGTATATGTATGTATGTATGTGTTTGTGCGTGTACGTGTATGAGTATGTGTTCGTACATGCATAAATATATACACGCACAGTATATATGATAGATAATGTGTGTACGCATCTGCTGATACACCGCAGCTACGTGTCCGGTGTCCTCGCCACGTGAGGCAAAACCCGAGGCCGGTGTCCCAAATTAACCTTTTTCCTTCGACGTCACCATATCTGTTGTGAGGGGGGGGGCTATTCTCGGCCAGTTGGGGCTAATTTTATGATTGGATGGAAGAAGTAAGTGCATTTTGTCTTTTTTTAATCCTGTCGTTGTGTGATTTTAATCTTTGTCTGTATGCATCTGGTTATCTTTTCGGTCTGTTTGTTTCTCAGGATCTGTGTCTGATTTCTCTCTCTTTTCTATCTCTCTTTCTCTCTCTCTCTTTCTTTCTTTCTCTTTCTCTTTCTCTCTCTCACTCTCTCTCTCTCTCTCTTCTCTCTCTCTCTTCCTCTCTTTCTTCTCTTCTATCTTCTTCTTCTTCTATCTATCTATCTATTTCTCTCTCTCTCTCTCTTCTCTTTCTCTCTTCCTTTTCTCTCTTCTCTCTCTCTCCTCTCTCTCTTCTCTCTTTCTCTCTCTCTCTTGTCTCTCTCTCTTGTCTTCTCTCTCTTTCCTTTCTCTCTCTCTCTCTCTCTCTCTCTCTCTCTCTCTCCTCTCCTCTCTCTCTTCTCTCTCTCTCTCTCTCCTCTCTCTCTCTCTCTCTATCTCCCTCTCTCTCTCTCTTTCTCTTTCTCACGCTCGCGCGCGCGCGCGGGAATTGCTCCATTCTCTCACTTCCTTTTACGTTTCCCTTTCTCTCCTATCATCTTCATCTTGATTTTCTAATTCCTATTCCGGATTTTATTTCTGATTCTCGTATCGTGCGGCGAGAGTTCAAATGCGGTCACGAGGGGAGCGACGCCCCCGGGGGGTAATGACCTGGGGGAGGGGGAGGGGAAGGGGAGAGGGGGAGGGAAAGGGATGGAAGGGGATGGGGGATAAGTTGAAAGAAAGCAGAGGAGAAGAGAGGAAGTAGGAGGAGGAGGAAGAAGAAGAAGAAGACGAAGAAAGGAGAGGAAGAAGACGGAAAATAGAAAAAAAAGAGGAGGACGGAATGTAGAAGAAAAAGAGGGAGTAAAAGAAATGTAGAAAGAAGAGGAAGAGAAAGAGAAATATAAAAAGAAGAGGAACAGCAACAGGAAAAAAGTATTAAAAGATAAAAATAATGGAGAAAAAAAAGAAAAGATTTGAAAATGCAAGAAAGAAAAAAAGTAAGGAGAAGAAAGTGCACTGATCGTCCGTGATAGATGCGATACAGACTCGTTTCGAAAAGACCTTCATTCGCCATCTTGATTGTAGATTTCAAGACGGAACGAGTGAGGAGAGTCATAGAAAACGGGAAATCGATATAAAAAACGGGCGACGGCTGTGCACACGAGAGAGAAATTCAAAGTAATGGAATAAATCTTGAGAAAATGAGCAAAAAAAAGCAAGAAATGTGGATGGAGGAGGAAAGGAGAAGGGGAAGAGATAAAAGAGGAAAAAGGAAAAAGGGGCTAAAAAGACAGGGAAGAGAGAGGGGAAAGAGGAGAAAGAAAGGAGAGAGAAAAAAAAGGAAAGAGAACACGGTAAAGTTAAGGAAAACGATAGAGAGAACGAATGATAAAAGTATGAACAGATGAAGAGAAGGAGAAGAAGAAAAAACACGAAAAAGCCGAACAGAGAGGATTAAAAAGGAGAAGACGACAAAAAAGAAAAAAAAAATAGAAAGGCGCAGTAAATATGGGAATAGAAAGATGGAATAATGCAATGCCGCATTGATATCGATAAATATTTATGGGAATAGAAGAAATCAAGAGTAAGAATGAATGAAACAAGACAGTAGGAGTAGTCAACAAGAAATAAAACAAACACAATAACGTAGACACAAAGATTAACGAAGAGACAGACACAAAAAGAATTAATTGAAAGGGAACAAAATATTTTTAAAAATTCGAGTCTTAGCTTCGTCTGAAGAGGAACTGTTCACAAGTCCGAAAATTTACGTTCATTTCCAGTTCATATTTTGTGTCTGTTTCCTTTAAAGAATTAAAAGATAGCGAAGCGAACACGAAATGGAAAACAGACGGAATCAAAAGTGAATAGAGAAATATGCAGGAAAAACAAAAAACAAAAACAAAACGAGAGACTTGCTGAAAAGTGAATAATTGAATATACAGGAAAAATTAAAAACAAAAAATAAAAAACGAGAGATGAAAAGACACCCAAGTAGAAGAATAAATCTGGGGAATAAAGAGCAAACAAGAATAAAAAGACGAATGAGCGAAGGATAGATTAGAGAGAGCGATTGCGTGACAAAAGACATCTTTTGGGCCAAGCCTGGTTTGTGGGACGGCTGTCCAGGATCGCCAATTATCGTCTGTCTGGCTGTCTGGCTGTCTGGCGGGAGTGGGTCGACTTTCTTGGTATATTTACTATTTCTGTTATTATTAGGCTATTATTATTGATTATTAATATTACTGCTACCACTACTTTATTTTTTTTTTTTTATTACTAATCGCACACACACACACACACACACACACACACACACACACACACACACACACACACACACACACACACACACACACACACACACACCGCAAACGCACACAGGTTCCCGCACACGACACGGGGTGGCGGGGGACAGTCCGTGCGCTCCGGTGTCGGGCGCAGGGAACTCGTGCATATCATTAAGTTAACAGATCCTCGCTAAGTTTACAGCATATTTCCAGTGAGGTTTATAGCTGAAAGGGAAATGAGTTTATTTCGACTTAATGTTGCGTTTTATCTCGAGTTACAGCTGAAAGGTTGACATTTACAGTTTTCCTTGGTTTGAGTTTACAGTTTATTTCGAATTTAAGTTAGCATGCTCTTGCTAAGCTTAAAGTTTATCTCGATCTGAGTTCACAGCTTCTCACCAGTTTAGTGTACAGCTCCTCTTTAGAAAAGTGTAGGATTCCTCATTAATTTAGTTTACCGCACGTCACTGATTAAGTTCACAAGTCATCATTAAAAGCCGATTGTTGATTAAGATTCCAGTGCATCATTAATTTGGTTTTAAGCTCAGTACCAATGCTGTTTTGTGTTTTTATCAGTAATTCAGTAAGTTCCTCCCCGCGGTTCGGATTTATAGCTAGCCGTTAAATAAGTTTACAGCTCACCACTCATTACATTTGCAGCTAATCACCAAGTCGGTTTACAGCTCATTGATAAATTTTAGTTTGAAGTTCATCATTAATGTAGTTTACATCTTTATAGTAATTTAGTTTATAGTATATTGTTACCTAGGTAGGTTTTTGCTTGATTCGTTTAGCTGTTTGGATGTTTGGACGCGACACAAATACCACAGAGAAACTTGGTTATTTATAGCGTCTACGTACCTTGCATCACCAGATTACATCGACTTTTTTTTAAAAACTTTCCAACACGAGCTGAAAAAGAATGACCTTGACCTGTCTTCTCCACACGAATTAAAGAAGAAGAGGAAAAAGAATTCACCTTGACCTCAACAACAACAACAGCAACAAAGACCAGATGCAAAAAAGATACACTCAGGAGATTAAATCCCCAAAAATATGTACATTTTTTTTCTCACGTCAGCCTCGCATCTTCAAAGAAAACAGTCCTAGCGTGTCGGGCGCCAAGACCCCGAGCCAGAATGGAGGGAAGGATGGCACTCAATCACAGGTAATCGAGGAGGGTCTTGGGAGGAGGAGGAGCAGGAGGGGAGGAGGAGGAGGGAGGATAAAGGTTGACCTGATGCCTGGAGGTCACGGGGAAGGGAGGGGAGGGGAGGGAAGATAAGGGGGGTTGGGAGAGGGGAGGGGGTAATGAGGGAAGGGTGGGGGAGGGGAAAGAGGGTAGAGGAGGGAGGGGATTTTGAGCGAGAGGGAAGGAGAAGAAATGAAGAGAAGGGAGAAGAGGGGAGAGAGAGTAGGGGGAAATGAGGGGATGGGGAAGGGAGGGAGTGGGAGAGGGAAGGAGAGAAGCAGAAATGCAAAGAGAGGAGGGAGGTGGAAGTGAAAAAAGGGAGAGGGAAGTAGAGAAGAATAAATAAGAGGAAGGATGAATGAAAGGGAGAACAGGAGAAACGAGAAGATGAGGAGGCGTGAGCGAGAAGGGGGAAAGAAAGGAAATAAATAATAATAAGAAGAAGGAAAGGAGAAAAGAAGAATAAAAAAGAAAATATTAAAAGAAAGTAGTATAGAAAAGAGAGGAAGTGTTTAGGAGGAAATGGAAATAGAAAGTTATAAAAAGCAAAAAGAAATGAGGAAGAAGAGAAATCATAAAGAAACAAATAAACGTACAAAAAGCAAAATGTATGAACTGGAGACGCAGAGAAAATGAAAATAAATAATGTAAAGAAGAACATTTAGGAGGACCTGGGAATTAGGAAGAGAAAGTGAAATATCAGTGTTAAAAAATCATGAAATTGAAAGAAATACGAAAATAAGAAAACAAACTGGAAGATGATATATAATGCAATTCTAAACTTTTTCACGTGTTATTACAATTACTATCTTATTACTACGACTACTACTACTATTATTATTATTATTACTATTATTATTATTATTATTATTTTTATTATTATTATTATTACTTTTTTATTTTTTTTTCCTCCTCAGCTCGTCGAATTTAACACGCACAGACGAGGATCATTTAGCGTTTCCTGTTGAGGCAAAAGGGAGTGCAGTTTTTCTTGCCATGATTTTTTTAAGTCTCCCCTGAAGATACTAACATAAAATGACTCATTTAGGAGGGGGTAGGGGGGTAGGAGGGGGTGGGGGGTGGAGGAAGGAAGGAAGGAAAAGGAGAAGAAGGAGAAGGAATATGAACAGTATGATGAAGAGGAGGAGGAGGAGGAGAAGAAGAAAGAAAAGAGAATGAAAAGGACCCAGACAAATAGGAGAGGAGATGAGAATAGGGAGAACAGAAGGAAAAAATTAAGAGGAAGAATAATAAAAAGAAGAAGAAAAAGAAGGACGACGACAATGATGACTTGGAGAGGGAAGAATGGAGGAAGAGGGGGGAGGGGGAGGGGGAGACAATAACGAGGGGGTGAGGGTAGATGAGAAAATAATAAGCGTCTTTTCGGATTTGGAATCGTTTTGAAATGTTGAAAATACCCCGCGTTATTGTGCAGAGGGATGTGTTATAAGAGGGGTAATGATGGGGGGGGGGGTAACGAGGAAGAGGAGGAGGAGGGGGGGGAGGAAGCAGAAGGAGGAAGAGTAGGAGGTGGAGGAGGAGGGGGAGAAGGGGAAGGGAAAGGAGGAGGAAGAGTAGGAGGTGGAGGAGGAGGAAGAATGTGTATTAGATTGGAAAAGAGTAATGAAGAAGAGGGCGAGGAAGATGAGGGGAAATTAGGAGGGTATAGATAACGAAGAGCAGGAGAGGAAAGGGGAAGAGAGGGAGCAAGAGAAGAGGGGGAAGAGAAAGAGAAGGAGGGAAAAGGAGAAGAAAAATGAAGGTTAGGCGGATTGGAAGGAAAAGGAAAAGGAAAGCTCGAAGAAGCGAAAAGACATAAAAAGACGGATTAAAAAAAATACAGAAAACGGAACGCGCGGATGTCACGTGACCTTGCTCTTAAGTGATCAAAGCGCTCGACCTCACGTCCCGCCATTTTGGGTAATTAGGATAATTAATGATAATCAATGCGATATCACCTCTGACGCCTTCCTCCATCATCTCCCCCCCCCCATCCCCCCGGTGTTTATCCCCAAGGTCGGTGTGTGTGTGAGAGAGAGAGGGGGGGGGAGAGGAGAGGGAGAGGGAGGGAGAGAGAGAGAGAGAGAGAGAGAGAGAGAGAGAGAGAGAGAGAGAGAGAGAGAGAGAGAGAGAGAGAGAGAGAGAGAGAGAGAGAGAGAGAGAGAGAGAGAGAGAGAGAGAGAGAGAGAGAGAAGAGGGGGGGGCAGAGAGCAGACACTCACACAAACAAACAGATACACAACGAAATAGTTACCTCCCGACTTTTTCACACTTTAAACAGATCAGTTCAACAGTCTTCCAGCAACGGAAGCTGTCACGAAAACAAACAAATGAAGAAAAAATGGATGGCGAGGCTTGAATATGGGCGGTGGGGGGGGGTAAGGAGAGAGGGGGAGGGGGCATGATCTTGCGGCGACGAAAAGGCCATAAACTTGAGCATTTTTGTGGTTTTCTGACATACGTGTGTGTGTGTGTGTGCGTGTGCGTGTGCGTGTGCGTGTGCGTGTGCGTGTGCGTGTGCGTGTGTGTGTGTGAAACAGACAGACTAGTAGACTAGAAGACACAGACTCGCAGACAGACAGACAGGATCCACAAACACACACTAACCACACGCGACGCAATTCAGGAATATTACATGCAACGAACCCCCCCCCCTATGGTATTTACCCCATAATCACCCATTGCGCATCCTCCTCATCCTCCTCCTCCTCCATTTCCCTCGTCACCACTCCCCTCCCTTCCTCTCCCCTCCCCTCCCCTCTCCTCTCCTCTCCCCTCTCCCTTTCTCTTTCGTTCTCTCCTCTCTTCTTCCTTCTCTTCTCCTCCCTCCTCCCTTCCCTCCTTTTCCCTCTCCTCTCCTCATCCTCCCCTCCCCTCCCCTCCCCTCCCCTCCACTTCCCTCGCATAAAACGACGTAATTAGCAAAGCCTCATTATCTCCTCACCTGGTTGTTAACGCTTGTCTTTTTATGTGGGTTATAATTTCGTTCATAATGATGTCATTCTCCCTCTCTCCATCTTTCCCTCTCTTTCTCTCCATCTCTCTCTCTCTCTCTCTCTCTCTCTCTCTCTCTCTCTCTCTCTCTCTCTCTCTCTCTCTCTCTCTCTCTCTCTCTCTCTATCTCTCTCTGCTTTATTTTGTTGTTTTTGTTTGTTTTGTTTTGTTTTTTTCTTTAAGAATGACTAAAAAATAATGAAAATAGGAAGTGGTAAGTGGTTAATTTTCCGTCTTCGTTTACTTATAAACTTTTCGTTTTTTTAGTCATTTCGTTTTTTATTTCATATTATTGCTTTTATTTTCGTTCAAGATACCTCTTGTGTGAGTGATGGAATGGGAGGGGAGGGGGGAGGGGGAGAAGACGCGGAAGGGGAAGGAAGATGGGGAAGAGAAAGAGGAGTGGGGAGGAGAGGGAGGGGAGAAGGAAAATGAAGAAGAGAAGATGAGTGGTGGGAGGGGGAGGGGAGAGAGAAGATGGGTATGAGATAAGAATAAGGAGAGTGGGGAGAAGAAGAGGAACATTAGGAGAGGAGAGGAGAGGAAGGAAGGGGAGAGAGAAGGGGGGAGGAAGGGGAGAGAGAAGGGGGAGGAAGGGGAGAGAGAAGGGGGAGGAAGGGGAGAGAGAAGGGGGAGGAAGGGGAGAGAGAAGGGGGAGGAAGGGGAGAGAGGGGGGGTGGGGAGGGAGAGGGGGAAAGGGGAGGACTGTAGCGGTTGCTGAAGGTGATATAAGGCGGTCATAGTCATGGTGCCATAATTTTCTGCCATGATTCTTTATGGTGTGGCTGTTTTGTACACGCTGTTGCCATAAATGAAGAGCCTTTGATGACTATACATGACCTGGACGTGTACGTATCTAGGGCGTGTGCGTGAGAGGTGCATACATGGCCTTTTAGGTGTGCACACGCACACGCGCCTCGTGCGCGTGTGTGTGTGTGTGTGTGTGTGTGTGTGTGTGTGTGTGTGTGTGTGTGTGTGTGTGTGTGTGTGTGTGTGTGTGTGTGTGCGTGCGTGCGGTGCGTGCGTGTGCGTGCGTGCGTGCGTGCGTGCGGTGCGTGTGCGTGTGTGTGTGTGTGTGCGTGTGTGTGTGTGTGTTTGTATGCGTGCGTGTGCGTGCGTGCGTGTGTGTGTGTGTGTGTGTGTGTGTGTGTGTGTGTGTGTGTGTGTGTGTGTGTGTGTGTGTGTGTGTGTATGCGTGCGTGTGTGTGCGTGTGCGTGTGTGTGTGTGTGTGTGTGTGTGTGTGTGTGTGTGTGTGTGTGTGAGAGAGAGAGAGAGAGAGAGAGAGAGAGAATGTACGTGTGTGTGTGTGTAATTTTGATTGTGTGCGTGTTTCTTTAGTTGAGCCTAATGCTATTACAAACCGGAAACTCTTAAATATTTTATGTCTTTTTTCTCTCTCTCTCGCTCTTTTTATTTTCCCTTTTTTGTTGCACGAGAAGAAATCTTCTCTTCCTTTACCACAGCATTTTAATAAGCCATTTGGTCGGTGGCGATACACCAAGACGCGAGGTTAGTTCCCTTTGAAATGCAAATAGACACGCGCGCGCACGCACCAAAACACGCACATACACACTTACTCATACTCACTCACGTACACACACACACACACACACACACACACACACACACACACACACACACACACACACACACACACAACACACACACACACACACACACACACAAAAGGGGGAAAAAGGGGG